>NC_141029.1:7257500-7490000 GCF_052040795.2 Danio rerio | reverse complement strand
TCACTTCCTTTCTTTACTTCCTTCCTTTCTTTTTTTACTGCCTTTCTTTACTTCCTTCCTTTCTTTTTTTACTGCCTTTCTTTACTTCCTTCCTTCCTTCCTTCCCTTCATTTCCTCCTTCCTTCCTACCCTTTTATCACTTCCTTTCTTTACTTCCTTTCTTTTTTACTGCCTTTCTTTACTTCCTTCCTGCCTTCCTTTTCTTCTTTTCTTCATTCCTTGCTTCCTTTCCTCCTTCATTCCTTTGTTGTATTTCTCAATCTTTCTTTCTTTCTTTTTTCTTTCTTCCTTCCTTTTTACCTTCCTTTCATCGTTCCTTCCATCCTCTTTTCTTTATTTCTTTTCCTTCCTTTGTTTTACTTCTTTTCTTTACTTTCTTTCTTTCACTTTTTTTCTTCTTTCCCCATACCTTCTTTTTATTGTTCCTTCCATCCTCTCTTTCCTTTATTTTTTTCCTTTCTTTCTTTTCTTTCTTTATTTCCTACCTTCTTTCCTTCCTTTTTTCTTCCTCCTTCCCCTCCTTCTTTCCTTTCTTTTTTCTCTTACTTCATTTATTTACTTCCCTCCTCCCTCCTTTACTTTCTTTCTTTCTTTCTTTCTTCCTTCTTATTGTCCAGCCTTACTATAAACTTGCAATTACATGTTGACCACTTGCAGTTCTGACTCAGAATTGTGAATTGATGTTTTTTTTATAAGAAATTGTTCTGATATGCTAATTTAGTGTTAATGTAATATTTGTGCTTTTCTATAATCATCAAAGAACCCTGAATTTTTCCACATAAATATTTAAAGAAATAAAACGTGACATTATAGATGTTTTAAAGTCACTTTTGTTGCTGTCAACGAATACTTAAAAGTATTAATTGCTTTAAAAATAGAATGAATTAAAATCTCACACTACACTTTTGAATAGTGAAGGGAACATTTAGCAGACTCTCTTATCCAAAACAAGTTATGAGTGAGCTTCTATACATATTTACACCAAACATTTTTAATACACAAATTACTAGCCTATTAATTGGTGAGAGCATATGAAAAATTCCAAAAGAAGAAACAGAAAATCCACATTTAAAAAAAAAAACACCCATTCAAAAGCCAATTCTAAAGAAATCCATAAAGTGAAGTTAAAGATGAGTCAATAAAATGCCAAGCCAAGAAAAGAGGATATAAAACCTGCACTCGTGTTGCTAAAGGGAAAACCTAAAAAAGCTAAGATGCTGAATCCTAACAAAAGTCCTTCTTTAGCGAGATGAAGGGCTTGCTGGGAATGTAGACGCTCAGGACAAAAGAGAGATCAAGGAGAAAACCTGAGAGAAACTTGCTGAGGTCAAACAAGCAGTCATTCTTCCAGCCATCAAAGTAGAAGTTCAGAGCCATCAAGCTCTCGTCTCTGTCAAGAGAGCCTGACATTTCCACACGGACACAAATAAATACTCTTCTGGAAAATTGGACTTCAACATCCTCACTAAAATTGAACCGTAAGCAAGAAAATCAGACTTGATAGACTGTGGAAAAGGTTTTGTTTCAGTCAGTCAGTCTCTGTTGTGTGCTTGGCGAAGGTCTGCGATCCTTTCACATGCGTTAAACTCAATGCTGTGGTTTGACTTCTAGCATGTTGAGTCTGCAAATAAAGCAGGCGGTGTGCCCCCAGGCTAATCGGCTCTAACAGAGGGCTCTTCTCACTGGCTCTGCCTCAGACCACAGACTATCAGTCTTTATATTCTCCTCTCGCTTTTCTTCACGCTAAGCTCTAGTATGATAACCTTCCAGGAAGACCATGTTTCATAGAATGATGCAATCAAGCTCTGGTTTCTGAAAAAAGAAAAGCTTTTGCTGACTTCAGTCAAGCTTTCTTGACAGGCTGTTTTTATTCAACCTCAAACTCTGCATCTGTCAATAGCACCTTTCACACAGTGATACCGGTAAAAATCTGGAAAATTTCCGGAACGACTTTACTGGTAAATTTTAAAAAAGCGCTGTTCACACAGGCAAGGACGTTACGGAATTTTTCCAGAAAAGACCGTTCACTCATCCATTCCAAAATACCGGTAAATTCTGACATCATTCACCACAAATGAGCTTTAAACGGCTGCGCTTGTATTTGTAAACATTTGACTACATTACAAACTCTGTGGATGATCAGTATTGTGAACAACTTCGATGAAAACATATGGAGGATCACGATCGCATGTCAAGATGTTCATAATACACGGGCACACGCAAATCTTGAAGGTAAACAAACAGCGGCTTATCATAAGCATCTTATCGATTATTATTTACACAGTTGGCATTAAGAAGAACATATAAACGTTATCTGACTAACTTCTAGCAGCTAAATGTGTCTGGAAAAATATTCAAAGGCTTTTATTCTCATAAACCGCGCGGACGTGAATGCGTCTGACTGTTCTGATTGGCTAAAGCAGATGTCTCACGCCAGCACGTTCTAGACGTGCACGCGCACTTTCCGGCAATCTTCCTTTTGCGTTCACACAGCGCAGCATTTCGGCAAATTACCGGTAATGTTACAACTTCTCTTTCCGGAAAATAACCAGAACGAATTTACCGGTATTTTCAAAAAGGACCTGTTTACACCTACAACTTTCCGGAAAATTGCCGGTAATTTTCCGGAAAGGTCTGTATGTGTGAAAGGGGCTAGTGTTTGTTGATTTGAATATGGGCTTTGTACACATTGTAAGCAAATATTTGTAAATTAACAGTTTTATATTTTGTGATTCATGTTTTATTTATTTATTTATGATTTTTTTTGTTTGTAAAGCACTTGCGGGATGCATTTAGGTGGGTGTTTACACAACAATTAAAAGCAGAAACGTTTTTATTGTCTTTTTAGTTATTTATTCAACCGTAGCATTTCATCTCAGTGCCGAGAAAACTGCTTAGTTCCATAGTCACATGATGATAAAAAATAGGTCACATAGGTCAAGATGGATAACAAAACGTTTAAAGCTTATTAAAGCAAAATAATTATTCTTCATGGATAGCAAAAATCATGTTTTTGCCCAGGCAGTCTTAAACATATTTAGATAGATTAGCATATGTTTGCTCTGTAATATCACACTGTTACACACTATTGCTTCCCAAAACTATTGTTAATACATTCAAATATTTAGAATTGTAAACCTTTTCCTGGCTGCTGTAAAAAAACAAAAAAACAAATGCAAATAATGTGCAGCACAGTAAGGCTGGAATAGGGATGTTTTGTTTGCTTGCTTGAGGTTTCTCACATTTATTTTTTTTATTTTATTTTACATGTAAATGCTGTCAGTGATCACATATTTCCTGTTTCTTTTAGCTTTCCCTTTAATAAATGCCTTCCCTTAAGTTCAGGCACATTTAGAAATTGTGAAGATCGTTACTTATTTTTTGATTGGCAGACATTGTGGAATAAAAAGATTAAATGTACTTCTTATTTCACCTTG
This sequence comes from Danio rerio, assembly GCF_052040795.2. NCBI lineage: Eukaryota > Metazoa > Chordata > Actinopteri > Cypriniformes > Danionidae > Danio > Danio rerio. The sequence continues at coordinate 7,486,563 of NC_141029.1, read as the reverse complement.
CCTGGGGCTTTTTTAAGATATATTATTTTCATTATTATGTATTTAATGTTTTGTTATTTAATTATTATTATATAAACTTTTTTATTGCACTTTTATTTTAAATACTCCAACTAAAGGGGCTTAATTTTTCACCCCAAAATTTAAATTTACTCACTCTTTACTGATCTTCAAGTGGTTTTCAACCTTTATAGGATTTGTTTTTTCTCTATAACACAAAAGTACGTATTTTGAAGAAAGCTGAACACCTGTAACCGTTGATATATAGATAGTAGGTTTGGACCCACTTGTGGCAGAATAAATAGTGTGTAGATTTTTATTTTTGCTTGAACTATCCATATAATTACCTAGTTATATCAGTTTGTATTGACATTTTAAGTTATGCTTAATAGGTTTAGGTTTTAATAGTTTTGAGCAAAAATTAATCATGATTAATTGTATCCAAAATAAAAGTTTGTTTCATAATATAATAATATATACTGTGCATGTTAATACACACATGCATGCATATATTTGAGAAAATGTTTTCTTTACATTTAGATATGTATGTATGTATGTATAGATGTATGTAAGTGTGTGTGTATATACAGTAGAAGTCAGAATTATTAGCCCCGCTTTTAATTTTTTTCTTCTTTTTGAAATATTTCCCAAATGATGTTTAACAGAGCAGGGAAATTTTCACAGTATGTCTGATAATATTTTTTCTTCTGGAGAAAGTCTTATTTGTTTTATTTCGGCTAGAATAAAAGCAGTTTTTAATTTTTTAAGAACCATTTTAAGGTCAAAATTATTAGCACCTTTTAGCTATATATTTTTTCCGATAGTCTACAGAACAAACCATCATTATACAATATCATATACAATATCTAATTACCCTAACCTGCCTAGTTTTAACCTAGTTAAGCCTTTTAAATGTCACTTTAGGCTGGATAGAAGTGTCTTGAAAAACATCTTGTCATATTATTTACTGTCATCATGACAAAGGTTATATAAATCAGTTATTAGAGATGAGTTATTAAAACTATTATGTGTAGAAATGTGTTGGAAAAAAATCTTCTCATGTATATGTCTGTATATATTTTACATGTATATGTTTATATATACTTTATATGTTTATGTCTATGTAACAAGATGTATTGCTTGTTGTAAAAATTTGTAATAATGCCAAAAAAATTCTCATTTGTGCATCTCCTTAGTTCCAGTCATTGTGGCTGGTGTATTCTGGGAAATCTCAGTTTCAAGGGATATCTAGCACTTCCCCTTAGCCCAAAGCACGTGAATGCGCAAAGTGAGGGGGAAGGGCTAAGGGGTATAATTTGGCCTAATTATGATTAATCTTCTCCAAACAATAGTTTTAATCTATTAGTTAACAAATGTTTTTATTTCAACTTTATTTTTCCTACTTTTTTATTTAGTTTTTTATACTTTACTCCCTTTCCTCCATTTATTCATATGATGATTGAAGCTTTGCATCAGTCTGACCTCACGTTATGTGTCTTCTTCTCTCTGTAGAAAAGTTGGTAGCGTATCAGAGGGAGTTTCATGCCCTGCGGGAGCGTCTGCGGGTGGCGGAGCACCGAACACTCCAGCGCTCCTCTGAACTCAATGCCATCCTGGAGCAGTTCAGACGAGCCATCGCAGAGACCAACGGCAGCAAAGATGCCCTCTCCAACTTCTCAGGTTAGTCACCATAAAGAAAGAGCTGTGTGTGTGTGTGTGTGTGTGTGTGTGTGTGTGTGTGTGTGTGTGTGCGTGCGTGCGTGCGTGCGTGCGTGCGTGCGTGCGTGCGTGCGTGCGTGCGTGCGTGCGTGCGTGCGTGCGTGCGTGCGTGCGTGCGTGCGTGCGTGCGTGCGTGCGTGTGTGTCATTCATCACATTACAATCGTATTTAAATTACTTTTCTAATGACATTGTCGGATTGTCAATATGTAATTTATTATTTGATTAAATTCTCAAAAATTTCAGTGTGTAGACAGTAGTTAATTATTTTTTTCCAGTACTTTTTTTTTTAAATAAATAACTTTTGTAATTTAAGTTATATATGTATATGTATGTGTATATGTTGTATATGTATAATTTTGAGGGATGAAAACAATAACAATGGATGCATTTCCTGTTTTATTTTTTGTTTTTTAATAATTTAAGTTCCACATTTTGAGAAATAATGTTACGATAGCTTGCATTTTAAGTGATACAAGTTTTTTTTTAAATTAATGACATCATATTTGTACTATCTGAATTTTCAGAAAATCAGTCGGACAATAAATTGACTCTGGTTCATCCCAATTAAAGATGTTGAATTCTCATGCAGTGTGACAAACTCCAAAAATGTCAAAAGTGTGTGCTCCGTCTTTGGTTTTTCACTTTCTGATATCGAATATAACTTGACACAGTCTAAAAAAGGCGGCGCAAACCATCATAAAAAAGAAATATGGGTGAAATCATGTGTAAACTACATGAATTTGAGCACTTTTATTCATTTATATTAAACTAAATTATGGCTCTTACAATATTTAACACATACTATATATTAAAATTCATGTGCAGCTGTGAGACGAATAAAACCTGTTGTTGAAAATTATGGATGGATGGATGGATGGATGGATGGATGGATGGATAGACGGACGGACAGATAGATAGATAGGTAGGCGGACAGATAGCTAGATAGATAGACGGACAGATAGATAAACTGATAGATATGTAGATAGATGGATGGATGGAAGGACGGATGGAAGGACGGACGGATGGATGGATGGATGGACGGATATAGACGGATAGATAGACGGACAGATAGATAGACAGATAGATAGATAGACAGATAGATAGACTGATAGATATGTAGATAGATGGATGGATGGAAGGACGGATGGAAGGACGGACGGATGGATGGATGGATGGACGGATATAGACGGATAGATAGACGGACAGATAGATAGACAGATAGATAGATAGACAGATAGATAGACTGATAGATATGTAGATAGATGGATGGATGGAAGGACGGATGGAAGGACGGATGGACGGATGGATGGATGGATGGATGGATGGATGGATGGATGGATATAGACGGATAGATAGATAGACGGATAGATAGATAGATAGATAGATAGATAGATAGATAGATAGATAGATAGATAGATAGATAGATAGATAGATAGATAGATAGATAGATAGATAGATAGACTGACCAATAGATAGATAGATAGACTGACCAATAGATAGACTGACCGATAGATAGACTGACCGATAGATAGACTGACCGATAGATAGATAGATAGATAGATAGATAGATAGATAGATAGATAGATAGATAGATAGATAGATAGATAGATAGATAGATAGATAGATAGACTGACCGATAGATAGACTGACCGATAGATAGACTGACCGATAGATAGATAGATAGATAGATAGATAGATAGATAGATAGATAGATAGATAGATAGATAGATAGATAGATAGATAGATAGATAGATAGATAGATAGACGGACGGACGGACGGACGGATGGACGGACGGACAGATAGATGGATATACGGACAGATGGATTGACTGACGGATGGACGGACGGACGGATGAATGGACGGACTGACAGATGGATTTCATGATTTGTGAGTGCTTCTCAATGGAGAAAAAATGTTTTACATAATAGTCAACATTTAAACATAATAATTAAAAAAATTAATTTCTAATAAATTAATTATTTAGTTTTTTTCCATGGTGACAATGCACAATGTTTTTCTACTTATTTTGCTAGATACTAATCTAAAGCTTCAAACTAAATTAATTGATATTGCTAGATGTTCATATACATGTTGATCAAAATACAGGCCCAAAAGTATGCCGATATTAGGAATTTATAATTTATTCATTTTTTTTACTTTATTAATACTTTAACAAAGATATATTTTACACCTAATGTTGTTATAATAATAATAATAATAATAATAATAATAATAATAATAATATCTGGATTCAAAATCTCCCAAATTGTATAATTATTATACCTCTAAATTTGTATTTATTAATTATGATTACTATTTTTTTTGTTTTTTTTTTGTTCTTTAACTAAACTCACGACACATTTAGGTTTGTTTATGTTTTTTGTAAAAGAAACTGGTGTCAACTGGTGCTTCATGGTAGTGAGTGAGTGCTCTTGTTTAAATTTGCTTTTTTTTTTTTTTTTTTTTTGCAAAAATTTGCTTTTTTTTTTTTTTTTTTTTTTGCAAAATACTGATAATGTACACTACCTGACAAAAGTCTTGTCATCTATCACAGTTTTAGTAAAAACAAATATTAACTTGACTGCTATTTGATCATTTAATATCAGAAGTAGCTTATATAAATGACAGAGCCCTCTAGATTACACTTATTTTACGAAAATAAAATATGATCATGCCTTGATTCTTAATTATTTAATCATGGCAGTAAGGTCTGACTTTGCTTAGACAAAAGTCTTGTCACTTAACAGAAATAATGTACATTATAGAATATAAAGTCAGGGTGCAGTGGAAAAATAATTAATTTTGTGTTTGACTCCAATGAGCTTGGAGGACTGCATCCATACATCTCTACAATGACTCAAATCACTTACTAATAAAGTCATCTGGAATGGCAAAGAAAGCGTTCTTGCAGGACTCCCAGAGTTCATCAACATTTTTTGGTTTCATCCTCAATGCCTCCTCCTCCATCTTACTCCAGACATGCTTAATAATGTTCATGTCTGGTGACTGGGCTGGCCAATCCCTGAGTACCGTGACCTTCTTTCCTTTAAGGAACTTTGATCTGGAGGCCAAAGTATGAGAAGGAGCGCTATCCTGCTAAAGAATTTGCCCTCCTGTGGTTTGTAATGTAATGGGCAGCACAAATGTCTTGATACCTCAACCATGATTTTCCCTTCACCAAACTTGACTGATTTCTCTAAGAATCTCGGGTCCATGTGGGTACCAATAGGTCTTCTGCAGTATCTGTGATGATTGAGATGCAGTTCAACAGATAATTCTTACTGCCACTTTTCCAAATGATCAACTAGAAGTCATTAATACCAGTTGTAAGAACAACAAATAATAACTTGACAAGACTTTTGGCAGTGTACGATCTTCACTGAGAGTCTTACTTTGCTTAAATGATCAGTTACACACATTTCATAACAACTATAGTCTATAAATAAATATCAGTATTTGGTTTAAAATATCATTTTAATATATTGTGCATATTGTCTTAATAACAAGCGTATTACTGTCTCATAAATAATAATAATAAATAAGAATATTGATTTTAATTAGAGTCGTCTCTGTATTATAACTTGAATGTTTCAGTTAAATAGATCTAAAAGTGTTATTTGTTGCATTGTTTGTTGCTTGCATCATTTCTTATTCGTGATAGCACATTAAGAGTAATAAAGATGCATAATGATTGCTTTCTAATCTAATTGTGATCCTCTAAATCACAATGCTAATGCATTCTGTGCTAACGCTTGTCTGGTTTCCTGCAGACGAGACTCAGAAGCTGTTGAAGGAGTTGGCTCACAGGAAGCCCCTTCAGGTGCCAAATATCTACCACCACCTGCCTCACCTGCTCAACAATGAAGGCAGTCTGCACCCAGCCGTACAGGTGGGACAGGGGCGAACCGGAGGTGAGCCAAACCGCTTACTGTTCATTAGCAATTCTCTAGCTCCAGCACTCACAGTAGATCCTGATCTCCATCTTATTAACTGACTGAAATGGCACTCTATACAAATCTCGAGGTTAAAGACCATAAACCATCACCGTTCATTGACTTTCCATTGTCCTTTAGCTCTCAGTTTAGTTCCCTTTGCTAATGCAAATTGGGGCTGTTCATTTAATCGAAAATCTGGTTTCGATTTCGATTACGGCTTCTAACGATTATGAAAAACCATTAATCGAGAGAAACGATTATTCCATCGTATACCGCCTCCTTTCCAGTTCCATGTGAAAGTGACTAAAAGATGTGCTGTAATGTAACTTCTGCAGCATGGGATGCGCATCATTCATATTTTTAAAAGCGCGAAAGAGCACGTGCTGTTGTGTGTGTGCGCGCTGCACTTAGCCTCGGAAAAGTATTGTGTGTGTGTGTGTGTTTGTGCGTGTTTGTGTGCGCGCGGTCTGCGCTCAGCCTCGGAAAGCAGAGCTTATGCACATCTAACCGTCTTAATGCGAGCGCTTTAATGGTCAATTACGTGCACGGTGTTTAGTGATCATTCATCAGGGTTCAACGCTAAAGATTTTTTCTACTGGTCCGATCAGGTCAGTGGTTCAGATTTTTACTTGCCCTACCAAAATTTTCACTGGCCCCACTAAAAAAAGGGAAGTTAATAGCTATTTTTAGAAACATATTTAAAATATGAGTGTGTCAAAAATAAAGTCTTTGAATCTAGAATTTCAATACTTCAAAACATGTTAATAAAAGTGTTATGCAAGCAAAAAGAGCAGAGGAAAATGTGGAGGTATTTTATTGCGGTTCAAAATTATTTAACAAAAGGTGGCTGACTTGTCCAACTGACGGCAAACTGTGCAAAACATCACTTTATTTTTTATTTTTTGTTGCATTGTTCACAAGACGTTAGAAACAGACATTTTCTTTTAGCCTTATAATTTGATGTTGCCGCCATGTTGCCGTCTCTTCGCTGTATTGGTTGTTACCAGGTTACGGAAAAAATAGCATGCTCAAAACATCAAATCACATAAGAGGAACCGAAAAGCAATATGGTCTTGACGACATCACAGAGAAGGAAGTGTTTTAAGACTTAAAAGAACAAACTTAAAATGCACGCAATTGACAAATAGTCGCAGACAAATAAAATGTTAGTGACAAGGCAGCACTGTCCCAATCGGGCCAGTAATGATTCTGTCTACTGTCCCAAGCGTCTCTCACGCTGGCCCTGGGCCACCGGGCAGTCCTTATTGTTGAGCCCTGATTCATATTAATCCTCATTTATGTAATAAACAAGTTGAGAATCAAAAGACACGTGAAAGAGAAACCATATTGGAGCCGCACTATTCTTAAAGTGACAGCGATATTCCTGCTGTTTTTATTATTAATCAAACATCAAAAGGACAAAATCCACTCGCTGCTCTTGACTGAAGGACTTATGTAGTTAAAGTTTTTTTCTTACAGTGAAGATGCTTAAAGCACAGTTTAAACAGAACAGATTTAATATCTCATTTCAAATAACTGATTTATTTTATCTTCGCTATGATGACAGCATATTATATTTTACTAGATATTCTTCAAGATACTAGTATTCAGCTTAAAGTGAGATTCAAAGGCTTAAAGGTGCAGTAGGTGATCTTTCACAATGCTAACAGCTTAGCATACATCTCTGAATCACAGTCCCTCCCCTGCTGTCTAGAGCCACGCCTCCTTGAACAGCAAAAGAACCCTCTCTCATGTGTTAAGGCTGATTTATACTTCTGCGTCAAACACCGGCGTATGCTACGGCGCTGACGCATAGCCCTTCGCCGTGGCCATCGCCGTCACTGACGTGCACCTCTCAAAAAATGTAACTACACGTCGCAACGACGCGTAGCGTAAGCTCTGTGATTGGTCGGCTTGGTAGCGCTGACGAGTCTGGGCGGGACCGAGAGCCGCGCGAGCGATTGTTTACAAGTGTGGAGTCCCGTGAAGGAGCTCCGGATGGAAAGTTTTGTTCTGTGTTTACCTCATTGTTAAAGTTGTTGCACGTCCGCCGGTTCCTGCCTCAAAATGAGCGAGTTTGAGCCACTTGTACATCCCGGAAGTGATCAGGAAATGCAAAAAAGTAGCGAAGAAACTCGACACAGAGACAGATGAACACCTCACTGCCAACTAGCGTTTCGGAAGTGTTAATGCAGACCAACAGAGACAGCGCGCAGAAGTATAAATGCACAGCCACGCGCGTTGCCTGCGCCGTGGGTTACGCCGGTCACCCGACGCAGAAGTATAAATCAGGCTTTAAAAGCGACTAGTGCTTGTCCGCGGGGGTGCAAGCCAAACTGACATGCTATTTCAGAGTGAATATTTAGAGTTGCATGGTAAACAATATAGGGAGAGACTAGGCGTAATAGCGCTATTTACTTGTGTTTTGTTGTTAAACTAATTAAAATCTACACTATAGATGCTGTAAAAGGTCCCAATGAAACTGAAAATAGTCTAATCAATCTTTTATCGGAAGATTTTAGTGGCTGAACAACACTTCTGTGAAGATATAACCCGTTTGTAACAACAACATCACATCAGTTGCATGAAGCTAAAACAGTTTTAAAACAAAACATTACCTTTCTAAGAGAAATCCTTTCATCCTTTCCCCAGCATGCAAAGGTAACTCCAATATTGATTCAGGTTTTTAAAAAGTTTTGATTCAGCAGGTTTTTGCCGATCTCGCGGGCGCGCGTGCCCTCTCTTGTGAATGCGCAGCACCAACATGGGTCGGCGGAGCTGCGTACAAACGCCTGCGCAGTTGTTCAAATCTGCATTTGCTGACAGACAGTCTGACCTGCTAATCGGAATTATGAGAGATGATGGTCCGACTCTATTTAATTGGATGAACATTTTTTAGTTCTATGCCTTACCCAAAATATAAAAATACATATAAATACAATTAGATCATTTACTGTAATCGTTACTGTTAGACTGTGAAGAGACTTTCAACCAGCACAACAAAAAATGCTTCTGAAGACAATCACCTACTGCAGTGGTTCTCAAAGTGGGGGTCGGGACCCCTTGAGGGGTTGCGGAACAATGAAGGGGGGGGGGGGGGTCGCCTGGTGATTTCCAAAAATCTACTTATTATTATTATTAGACCATAAAAATTACCATATTTTATCCATAACCAACTGAAGAGAAAAAAACAGTAGTTTATAGTTACTATAGTAGCTTATTTACTTGTTCTATTGGATTGCGACCCCTGGGGTAAATACATTATTTTAAAGACACAGCAATAGCGTCAGATGCAGCAGATTGATTTTATAACACCAGGTTAGACTTTCTGGCCCATTTACAGCACTGAAATGCATTTAAAAAATTAAACGAAGAATAGACTTTGGTCTATTGGTGTGTGTGTGCGCCATTGCATGCAAGTTTTCTGTATTTATAACCACCTCAGGGGATATTGGGGGTCGCGAGTCACTGGTATTGTTATTTTAGGGGTGGCGTGCTGAAAAGTTTGGGAACCCCTGACCTACTGCACCTTTAATTAGAGTAAATAGGCAAGTCATTATGTAACAGTAGTTTCTTCTGCAGACATTAAAAAATATATATTGCTTAAGGGGGCTAAAAATATTGAGCTTTTAAAATAGGTTTCAAAATATTTAAACCCGATTTTTTTTCTAGCTGAAATAAAACAAAAAAGCCTTTCTCCAGAATAAAAAATATTATAGGTAATACTGTAAAATATTGCTCTGTTAAACATAATTTGGGAAATATTTATATTTATATAAAATTCACTGTAGGGCGAATAATTTTGACTTCAACTGATATTCGTTTTGAATAATCGTGATTACAATTATGACCAAAATAATCGTGATTATGATTTTCCCCATAATCGAGCAGCCCTAATGCTAATCACTGCTAAGGCTCAGAGCTGCCATGTGAGGTTTGTTTTTCAGCCTCCATTACTCACATTTTCACCCAAACATCAGGGTGTTGCTGTGTGTCTTGTCCTTGCTTGTCGTATTGTGTTACACGGCTGTTCTCCACAGCTGTCAGAGACCTGCACAAACACAGAAGAAGTGATTTCTGCATTCACTGTGTTAAAGAACTGAAATTACATTCAAATTATAGACAGATTTAGACAGACTTTTTTTCTTTGAACGTGGCTGTAGTTGACATTATTAAGGGTGGAACTTCGTATTTGGTTAACGGAGAGAGAATACTGAGAATAAAGAAGTCATTGCAGCTCTTGATGGGACGTTCTGGAGAATGGCTCCAAAATGTGTTTTTGGTCATGGATTGCAGTTGATAGCTAAACAGAAACCGTGCTGTGTGTGCAGTTGACTGAATGGATTCACCATTGTTACACCAGTGTTACAGGAGCTAGGCTATATCGGTGGATTAAGTATAAAAATGAAATACTTTTCTAAGAAAATATGACTGCATTGCTGTTTTGTAGTCCATTCATAGGGCAATCTGTCTGTTCATCCATCTGTCAATCTGTCCATCCGTCCATCCATGGGTCTATCCATATCATCTTATTTTATCCATCCATCCGTCAGTCAATGCATCGATCCATCTGTCAAATCATCCATTGGGCAACCTGTCTGTCAATCCATCAATTCATCCATCCATCTGTCTTTCCATTCATTGGACAATTCGTCCATCTGTCCATCAATCATTCCATCCATGCCATCTCATTCTATCCATCCATCCGTCAGTCAATCCATTCATCCGTCCGTCCATCTATCTGTCCATCCATTTGTCTATCTATCTGTCTATCTGTCTGTCTGTCTGTCTGTCTGTCCGTCGTCCATTTGGCAATCCATCCATTCATCCATTCATCCATCCATCCATCCATCAATCCATCTGTCCATCTATCCGTCCGTCCATCCAATCCATCCATCCATCTATCCAACCGTCTGTCCATCTATCGGGCAATCTGGCCATCCATTTATTCATCAGGCAATCTGTCCATCTGTCAATCCATCGGTCCATCCATCTCATTCCATCCATGTGAGTTTGTCACAGGGGCATAAATGAAATGTTGCTGAATAAAATTAACTGTCGAACAGCAGTTAAAGTGAAACACCTGAAACGACATGAAGCTCTAAAGAAAACATTGGATAGTGTGGTTATATAATGACGTTATTTGATCTATTTACTATAACATGAAAAATGGGAACATGAAAGGACTATTTACTGATATCCATGTAAACATAGTCAATGCAAACGAATGTCAAAATAAAAGGCTGCTGTGACTGACCCGGTTGTTTATCTGAGCATATGGGCAAATCAAATAGAGCTGGTAGGGTTGTTTTTTTTTTTTTTTTTTTTTTTTTTTTTTTTTTTTTTTTTTGGAAGCTGAAACCCACCCATGCTCTTTTCCCACCTCCTGCAAAACCCACAGTCGCCCCTCTCCTGCTGGCTAACCGTAATCTCGACCTCCTTATTCCACTCTGTCTGTGTGGTTCGTGCCTGTGCCTGCGGTCCCGTGCTTCTCAATGAAATTGTGGCTTATGAGAAGCTATTTTTAGAGCTGTAAATGGGGACGACATCTTCTGTCCAGACCCTAGAGACTGAGCACCATATCTCATACTCGGAGACACCACAGACTGATAAAGAATTGGATTTTGTGGCATTTCTTTTAACATTCGCTAATTTAATTTAACTAATTAATAGCGGACTTATACATTTTTTAAAAGCAAGTGTCAGATTCAGAAAAGGAAAATTATTTAAGAAAATGTTATTTATTGTTTAGACCGAACGTCTCTAAATGTCATAAGGTGTAAATATAATTGTTTTATTTTTGGCAGCTGCTAATTGTTTTATTATATATTTTGATACAATTCTTGATATTGATATCGACACTTTATCTTCCTGAAATATTTTTTAATTTTCTATTTATTATTATTTTTTATTTAAATTTATTTTGTATTAGTTAATTATTTATTTTTGATCACTGTACATAAATTAGTTTTAAAATGAGCTTTTAAGCATTTTTATTAAAGTTTTTAATGAAATAAATTATTATTAACCCTTTGAATGCCACTCTACCAAACGATTGACCGTATTTTGATTGTTTTAAATAATGACTGTTGAAGTCATTTAAAGAATGACTGTTTTAAATAATAGTTTACACACACAACATTGTTGGTTTACATAATTTCAAACAAACATAATCCTGTTGGACTACTACACTTGATTTTGATTTTATTGTTAAAAAAAAGCACAAATATATGTTAAATGAGAATCTGGAATATTTTATGGCATAATTAAACCAAAAAAAAGGTGATTTTAGTATTCAAATTTTTTTTTTTGATTTTGATTTTTTTTTTCATAAATTGGTCTTACACCTCATATTTACAGATTTTTCATAGTATATATAATAAGTCCTGTACTTTTACCATAAACCGACATGTCAACCATTTGGTAGAGGTTCAAATTTTAAACATTATGGAATGTGTTGGGGGAAAAAAGCATTGAGTATGTTAATTAGCGACATAAGGAGTTAAGAAATGCAATCCGAACATATTTTTCTTGGTGGGGTAGTAAAAATACGTTGAGATTGTAATTGTTTTCTTTTTTATATAGACAAGCAATGTTTTTAATATATTTTAATAGAGTTGTTGACTTCTTATTTTCCTAAAATGTACTTTATTATTTTTTTAATTTCTGCGTACATTGGTTCTAGGCAGTGGCGTAGTGGACGGGCCCGCAGGACATGCACCGTGGGGGGGCCCCGCGTGATTAGGGGGCCCTGTGTCTTTGCGATTTTCAATAATTGAAAATTTGGCAACCGCAATAATCAAACCCCTGGGAACAACTGAGGTTGGAACCAAAGTTCACATGTCTGTGTTCTCTGAACTCCTCTCAAGCGGTGGACTACTTCATTCTGATTGCTTGCCACCGAACCGCGTCATAGCTCATTACCATATAGTTGACTTGATTTCAACTCTCCTCGACGCCCACACTGAAAAAGACGCACCGCGCTGCTCCTCGCCGCCGGTTCTCATTGAAAATGAATGACTTACGGCTACTTTGACGCTCTCTCTATTTCGGTGTCAGTTTGTGATTGCTCCTCAGTTTGTGAAGGCTTCCCCGCATTGTCACACCACCTTCCCCACTCCTCAATTTATGATCGCTTCCTCGTCGCTCCACTGATTCCCCCCATCCCCTGAGTTTGTTATCGCTCCACACTGCTCAATGAATACAAACCTAACAGATCACTCAGATCATTACCATCATATAAACTAAAAATTCCAAGAGTTCAGTCAAAGCAGGGTGAATCAGCTTTTAGCTACTACACGCCCGCTGCTGAAATCAGCTTGCAGACATGATCAGATGTGCTCCAACATTAGGCACATACAAGTCAAGACTGAAAACACATCTGTTTAGCTGTGCCTTTACTGAATGAGCACTGTGCTACGTCCCACATATCACACTATAACGACATTCTTTTTTTTTTATTTCATTCTTTTATAACCTGTTTTAACACATTTTTATCTGTTTTTAATCATTTTATTATTTGTTTTTATTTTTTTGTACTTGTCTCGTTTATTCCTGTGTATGTAAAGCACTTTGAATTACCACTGTGTGTGAAATGTGCTATATAATTAAACTTGCATTGCCTACTTTATTTTATTTTTTATTTAAATAAAAAATATATATATATTTTTTATTTATTTTTAAATTATTTTAATTAGATTTATTGGAGTTATTTATATAATTTTACATCACTTTATTTTGAAATGAGCATTTTAGCACTTATAATAATATTTTTTAATGACACAGAAAAATAAAATATTCTTAAATAAAAATATCTTGAGACTTTATTTAGGGTGTTTTTAGGTCGGATGTATCTTAAATAAATATTAAAAATTAAATAATGACAAAACCATTTTATAAAAGACCCTTGACACGCAAGAGGCCACAGCTTGTGCATAATATGTTGGGGTCTCGGAGTTTGCTGAGGGAGTCCCTGAAAGGTGGATTGAACAATGAAAAGAGGTCTGAAAAGTTTGACAGGTTTGTTTGAGAGACGCTCGCATGAGAAAATGAAAATGTTCAACAATACAGAGCTTCAATGAAACCCCCCACTGTGTCAAGCACACTCTTTTTTTTTTCTCTCTCCTCAGTAAAGCACTGCAACTTCCCCAGAGACCGTTGGTATATAGAAACCAATGTAGTTTAGTCTCAAGGCACGTTGAACGTCTTTCTCAAAAGAGATGCGTACAGGCTTCATTCTGCTGCAGCGAGTGAAGAAAGAGCATTCTGGGAGAATGATGCGGCTCAGCGTCTCTTTATGTAAGCGATCGCCCGAAGGCCAAACGCTGCTTTGTGAAAGAGAAGAGGTGGCGTAGGAGCGGATGACTTGTGTTGAATGCACATTAACTTAAAAACATGCCATTTTTTTCATACATTCTTCAGTTTTTTTTGCTTTCTCAAGTACTTTACCACTGTCTGATACCCTTCCTCTCCTCTATGCTTCTCTGTCTCTCCTCTTTGATCCTCAGCCTACTTTACTCCTTCAGCACGTGGTGTTCCCTCTCAAAACACACTTCTGCTTTGCAGTGGGAAGCTGTGCAAAACGAGGACATATTTTACTAGCTTCTCTGTGGTGCTGATGAAGTGTGACAGAGCTTCTGTCAAGACTGTCACTCAAATCAGTTCACACACACACACACACACACACACACACACACACACACACACACACACACACACACACACACACACACACACCAGTGGCGCCCCCAGAAAATTTTCTTAGGGGTGGCCAGAAGAGGCCGCACCAAATCTTGGGGTGGCACACAAAAAAAATTATGAAATCAGTGTAATGTTATATTTTTATGTTGGTAAATGTAATAATGTAGTTTTTTTTCATTTAATTAATTCTTCTTGAAATATTGCTATTTATTCCTTGAAGTAATTCAGGAAGTACATGTGCAAACCAAATACAAATCTATGTTTAGTTTAAAAACACTTTTCATATATATATATATATATATATATATATATATATATATATATATATATATATATATATATATATATATATATACTGTATAAATAACTTTTTACGTGCTTTTATTGTACATCATACGGTATATGCCATGTCTAAAATTAATGAAGATTAATGAGTTTATTATTCCCAGAGATGGGTTGCTGCTGGAAGGGCATCCACTGTGTAAAAATGTGCTAGATAAGTTGGCGGTTCATTCCACTGTGGCAACCCTGGATTAATAAAGGGACTAAGCCGAAAAGAAAATGAATGAAAGAATAATGAGTTTATTAATTACCCAAACAAATGATCAAACTGAAACAAGAAGGCATTACTATATACACACTCACTATACTTAATAATATCATTTATCCATATTACTTTTTGAGCCATTTTATTAATGCAGCTTCTTCTATTGATATACTGTACCTTAAGGTGAATATTAAATTGCCATTGCTGTCTATTAAAGGTGTGTGCGTGCTGTCAACGACGATCGGGGAGGGTAGTGGTGGTTCTAGTTTAAATGACACCTTGGGCGAACCACCCTATACACCCCACCTCCCTTGAATTGTTAGATTTGTTATTCAATAAATATAACAATTTCTTTATATTTATTTCATTATTATTTATATACTATTATTATTCTGAATAAATAACAGAAATCAATCCTAAATATTACTGGAAAAGAACAACTGGAGTGATATGCCAAGATCACTTAAGAAACCTTTTGCATGAAAATTAATTATGACAATTCTAAAAAATACAAAAAATGTATTATAGAATTATCTGTGGTCTTAGACGAGATCATGGCTGAGAAATCATGTTATGAAGTCTTACCTCCCTGACTCATTATCCCTCTTTCTGCTTTAAAGGCATGCTTAGTGAAAGTAACATCATCATCATCATCATCATATTATATAAACTTTAGTCGACTTTCACCTCTGCACAAAAGGCTGTTACTGCGTTTCACGGCGCGTGAGCGGCACCTATTTTGTCGGCGTGCATGCAAACAACCAACCGGGATTCACACAGGAGTGCGTGAGGCGCGCGGGAATGGTTTTCTGCGCGCATGCGTCAGTTTGCTTTCACCAGCATTCAGCATTGAACCAGCACTAAGGGGGAGAGACAATGAATCAGCTACATCAGTAACACCAACAATAATTTAGTGGCTGCATTTTATTTATTTAAACGTTGTGGATTTACAAGTACATAATGTCAACAGCAAAATTATATTGGGGTGGCCAAAGGGGTGGCCAGAGTTTACCGAGGAGTGGCCATGGCCACCCCTGGCCACCCCTTGGGGGCGCCCCTGACACACACACACACACACACACACACACACACACACACACACACACACACACACACACACACACACACACACACTCTGCTCTCCTGAAAAATGAGTTCGTTTTCAGATCCAGTAGTATCTGGATGCAGCCTTTATGATGCAAGCTGAGACTGCATCACTCAGCGATGCAATGTCAGACACAATGCACTCAAATGGAGGTAGTGACGTCACTGTGACGGGTAGGGTTAGGGGTGTGGTTAGGTGAGCCCATTAAAAAGCATTGGATGCAGCCCAGATTGCACTGCCACCAGGTCTGCAGCCAGACCCCTCTCTTCAGATCACTAACAGGATTTTGTATCAGTTAGGAATGCTCATAATAATCAATCAATCAGCCGAAAGAGTGCGTTTTTAACCAATTAATGGTATTAGTTAAGCGATTAAAAAAAAAAAAATTACTTTAAATATTTTTTAAGTTTGGCTGCGTAAGGGGCCGATCACTCCGAACGCATTATTTTGCGTAGAGACGGCCATATTTTGAATTGTTTACTAACGACCGAGAACTAGGAATGCACATTTCGGTTAATTTTGCCAACTGTCAAGCCCTTCTCGTTAACCAAATCTCAAACGTTAGCTGGTCAGATTAATATTAACTTGGATGACTGGATCCAAGACCAGCGACGAGATGATCCCAAGGATTCCATATCCGGGACCAGGCCATATCCTGAGCTGCTGCTGTGCTGATGGTCGTGGGGAGTGGAGAACATGTGTCTGATTCCAGCGACGCTCCAGGGACAGACAAGTCTTCGCTGAGGCCATCTTCCAGCCTCCACCACGGCGACTAAAGCCCTGCACAAGACTTTTGGCCAGCGGAGAAATTAAAATGGTCGTGCCCAACTGAGTCTGGTTCTCTCAAGGTTTTTTTTCTTCACTCCCATCAGGTGAAGTTTTTTTTCCCTCTCCACTGTTGCCACTGGCTCGCATAGTTCAGGATTGATAGAGCTACGCTTCGATGAATTTGCTCTTCAGTGTTTGAACTCTCAGTAATGATTAAATCACACTGAACTGAGCTAAACTAAACTGAACTGAACTTAAACACTAAAAACTGAACCACACTGTTCCAGTTACTATGATCATTTATGTGAAGCTGCTTTGACACAATCTACATTGTAAAGGTGCTATACAAATAAAGCTGAACTGAATTGAATTGAATTGAACTTAATATTTAATTAATAATTAGCATGTCTATTTTGTGTGACATTAAATATTGCATTTTAAAATACTGATTTATTTTAACATGCGAACAGCAGCATACAGAACATAATAATCCTAACATAACATAACATCTTCACACACCTGCTGTGTTTCCAACAACATAGAAAAACAGAATAAACTAAATTAAAAGAATAAAATAATAAGGCCCGTCTTAGATATTTTCACTTAAATGACAAGTTTAGATTACAATATGAAACACAGACTGAAATCTTCTATAGAACCGCTGTAGGCTGTTTTTTTTTTCAATCATGTTTTTTTTTCTTCCCTCCTTCAAATAAAAATAGCAAGCTACCTCAAATTGATGGCTTTATTAAATTAATGATCCGCGGTTAATCTTGTATCATAAACCTCTGTCAACATTTTAAATAAAAGTCATTAGTTTAAAGGTTATGTCTTACGATTATGACTTATTTTCTCCGTCTCACTCGTGGACAATGACAATGACGATGAACCTTAAGGGTAATTTGTATGTTGAATTATAGGTTTTCATAGCATACCTGTATAACAACTTTGTTGTTTACATATGAGATTGCATTAATTTGCATACATGTTTTATAAGCTATGTTTTTTTGTCAATGTTTAACACCTTGTGACTAAATAAAGAGTGCCAATGTGATCCTGCACACCAACGTGCAAAACGACAGACAAAAAAAAAAAGTCATTTTTGAAAACGCCTCATGCTCATTTTTTTGTTTTGACGCATCGCATCAAAACAGTCTCCACCAGTTAGATTGGCACTTTTGTTCACGTGCACGGAGCTGCTGAAGTTACAGTAAACAGCACTTGGAGGCGCTTAAGCGCAATACTGTCAATGTGTGTGTACATTAAAGAAGATGCCCAGAGGCGATATGACTGTGGAGCTGCTTATTGCACTGGTGAACAATAATCATTTCTTCATCGCTACAGTTGGAGCTGCTACTTGAACCATCCATGCGTGTTCACATCACCAGTAACTTTAACAACAAGCGTGTCAACTTTCTGTCTTCTTTTTCTGTGTTACAAGCTGGTGTCAGAAGCTTAAAGTTGTTTAGCGCCATCTAACATCAAGGAGGGATTTTGCATACTCTTCTGCTCTCTATGGGTTTGAATCTGGAAAAATGTCTCAAAACGCTGACGATTTTTTTTGTTGTTGTAAATGTCACTAGGAAATGACTGAAACAGCTGACCTGTATTGTGCGTGAGCGTTGCTTTTGATGTTGTTATAATTTTAATATTTATTAATATTGTGATATTCAAGATTTGTAAAGTCATAAAACTCTAGATAACTAGAAACTGTGACAACAAGCCTCTCCTCCATCATTAAAAGTTCTTCAAAGTTTCATTCATTCATTTTCAAATTGCACTTGGATTTGTGACAGCTATAGCAGCAACAATAATCATATTAATACATTATTATTTTATTTGATTAAATTGTTTTTTCTGAATGTTTTTTTTCTTTTTTTGTTTTTTTTTTCTTCCTTTTTTTATTTGCCTGTATTTTGTTATCGTCTTTTTGTTTCACCTTATTTTAAATTTTGGATGTTTGTTTTTTCTGGTTTCATTGACTTTTTAGTCATGCTTGTTAATGCGGATGTCGAGGAGTTGCACAGCTGTAACATTTGATAACTGACCACAACCTAAAAATAAGAACTTACCACTGAGTACTTGTCTTGCTCAACTGGTTTTTGCAATGGCAGTTCAGTTTTTATCAAAATCTATAGAATACACAAGACATGTCACTCGTACAGTTTTAAATTAGAAAAGTGTAACGGTCAATATAGCAAATAAAGCCCCACCTACTAGTAAAGGAGTCAATAATGGATCACTATAGACTGACGTTTCTCTGGGGGAGAAGCTCGAACCATTCGTGTGCTTTTAAGACACAAATTGGTCAACAAATGCATTTGAATCTCAACGAATATTTGCTTCACAGACATGAGAAATGTATCCATATAAAGCTCAAATCTGTTTGTTAAATTAACCAACTACACTTGAAAACAAAAGTTTTTGGTTTTGTAATCTGTATAAAATGAATGCGAGGTACAGTCTATCCTGTCAAATACACAACACATGACAGCAGCTACTCAAACACCCACAAACTTATAAACAAAGAGTCGCTGTCATTTCTGGAGGAGATTTGCCATAAGGACCATGGTTGTGAATAACTTCAGAAGAGCACCATGATGAGACGAAGCATTATCCAGAGGATGATAATGTGTAACCCTGCCATAAATTAGGTTGGTGTCGCGATCTCGTTCTTTTCGAGTGCGCAGTTCCACCAGTGTTGCGTCTTGAACTGGCATGGCAAAATGTGTGTCATTGCTATTGTTCTACAGTGTGTACAACTATTGCCCAGGAGCAGATATTCAGATATGGTAATTAGCATTTGGTTTAAACCTTTAAGTAGTCGACCAGACATAACACACTGGGTCATTTGGCCAACCAGAGCCGAGCATTAAATGCTTAAATGACTGAAGGCTTAAATGAGACTATTATGTGAAGATTTTTTTTCCTCAGAGTTTAGATAATGTTAAATTTCACCAGATGACTTAATAGCTCTGTTTGGAAGGAATTCATTCATTTAAAATCAATTGGGCTGATTTTATAGGAGAGTGAGTGATGTATAAAACAGATGAATAAGACAGAGCAAAGATAAAAGTGAAATTAGCAGTGCATTATGGTTTTCTGGGAAATCGTACAGTATTTGGGTGCAGAAACTGAATAATTAAATTGTAAAATTACACTGCATGGCCTTCATTGTTCAAATAATTCAATAAAATTCATCTTTGTTAAGGCAACAAATTGTACAATTTTCAACAAACTCTACTAATTTTCCCACTAACATTTAAACGCCACTGAGCATGTTCTTAAACATAGCTGACCATTGCGCACAGCACATCAAGTGCAAATATCGACACTAGAGCATTTCAAAGCCACGTAGATCAGTTGATCCATCAGTGGATCACTCTGTAGTCAGCTCATTGACAGACCAGCTGATAGACGCGACTTTAAAATGCTCCAGCGTCCTTCTATTTGTGTTTGCACTTAGTGAACCGCGGTGAACTAATGACCATTGCAGCCAATCATTTCTGTAGATCATGTGAACACAATGGCCAGTCAGCTGTTTAAGAACACTCTCAACAGTGCTCAAATGTTATTGGAAAGTGGATGTTTTTTTATTTTATTTTTCCAATTGATACTGAATTACACCGATTGGTATCGAACTTGATACTTTTGACAACCCTAAAATGCCTGTTATTGGTCCCTTGATGTCTCTTGTTTACTCATTTTGTTCAAATGTTATCAGGAGTCACGATCTCTGCTCTTATGCTTTTCTTCCTTCCTGAAAGGAAGCTAAATCTCCTTTCCTTTATGATGCTGGGAGATGCAGTACAATAGATCAAGAGTAAAGTGCTTGCCCTTGGAACCTCTATTCGTATGTGCATTTCATGTTTAGACTTTACTCTTATGATATCATGGAAGCCCCTTCTCCTTTTCAGATCTGAGATACAGTGAGGAAATTACGTATTGAACACGTTTCCATTTTTTCTCAGAAAACATATTTCCAAAGTTGCTGTTGACTTAAAATTTTCCTTGGATGTTTTTTAAACAAACAAAGAAATCCATAAATGCAAAGAAATTAAATCAAACTTGTTTACAAATGAAGTTATGTGTAGGCCCACACGGAATCTGCACACGCAGAATTCTGCAGATTTTTAGCCCATCATTGCTTCTGTTTATTTACTTCTGTAAATGTGTGTAAATTAATATTTATTCTTTTTTAAATTAATTTCTGTAATATTATTGACTAATATGAAAATATTCATATAATTCCTTTACACTACAGTGTGTACACAGTGATATTTTTTTGTCTTTTAGTAGATATGTTATATAGAAGACTTACTTTGCTTGCCAAATAAAGTGGATCTAATTGGATTTGTATTGTACACATTAAATGCAAGTTAAAAGGGTGTTACTTTTTATTTAATATTAAGGTTTTAGTTATGATACTCCCCAAATCATTCTGCATAAATCTGCAGATTTTTTACAAAATTCTGCACAGAAATAGCAGAAAATGTCCGCAGATACCGTCTGGCCCTTGTTATGTGTAATAAAATGAAATGACCCAGGGAGAAAGTGTTGAACACATGAAGAAAGGGAGGTGTAGAAAGGCAGTGAAAGCCCAGACAGCAAGTAGTTATTCAGCAACCCTCTGCCCTTCCTCTTTCTAAATTAATTGTAGCTGCTTCAGTCCAACCAGGGTGGACATTTTAGCAAAACAATGATCCAAAAACAAGTCAAGTAAAAGTCTTGAATGCTTTCCGACAAGGAGAATCAAGCTGTAGAATGGCCCAGCTAATCACTTGAATCCAATATAAAATACAAATTAAAGATCAGATTTGATAGTTGAAACCCACAGAACCATCACAGGGTTTCCGTGGGGTCTTAAAAAGTCTAAAATTTAAAAATCTAAATTTCAGGCCTTAAAATGTCTTAAATTCGCTGTTCTAGGTTTTAAATATTTTGCACAGGTCCTATTTTCTGCGTCCCTGTAACGCTACATCTAATGCTCATTTACATTCTTTTATGTTGTTGCTTGTTTTTCGTGGTGTTGTAGTATTTGTTTACTAGTCCAAATGTAATTTGCGTTATTGCAACTACAAATGAAACCAACATGCAATAGCTATCAGCTTTCTGTTATTGAACTCATCGCTAACGTCATCGCTGTGTTTTGCGGAAGTTCGCTTTGGGTGCGCGACATGATTTCAGCTGGTGGAGCTCACCAAATGTTTTGAGACGCCGCGTCTCAAGTTCACGTGACGCCGCTTTTCATTTCAGGTGACCATGAAACATTTGGAAGAGATTTCGTCTGAAACGGGTACGACTGTACATATACCTTTATGATCCGTCCATGCATGATCATAGGAAGAACCAGATAACCTAATTCTTGGCTAACAATTGCAACAGCAGTGGGAAAGGAGAAAAGTTTTTGTAAAAGTTTGGAAAAACTTAAAGGAATAAGTTTGTTAAAACAAAAATAGAGGCCATGCAAAAGTGGAGATCCAGGTGCTTTTATCATTACAGAATATGTTTTTCTACCATTCACAGGTTTTACACTGTATATATGACAATTTTGAATTCAAAACAATTTAATAAATACACACTTAAATTAAGGAACAAATTATGTCTTTGATAACTGGAAAGGAGTATTTCGAAAGGAGGATTTATATCGGTTTACAACATACTGATGGCCTGTTTTTCTAGGCTTTATTGGTGATAATAGTCAGGAATGTTGGACTATTGTTGCCTTTTAAGCTTATAAGCAGTGCACAGAAACTAGCCAGACAGTAATGTGTCAATTGTGGGGTGGGAAAAATAAAATAAAAAAAATGTCAGTATTTGCTTTTATTCTTGACATAATAAAATATATAATTGTTGAGCAACCCATGTTCTCTTGCCATTTATAATTAACTGTATTTAGGTAGAAGGCTGTCCGGGATATAAACAAAAGCAAGTGATGCATCAAAGTTTGATTAAAAAAATTATGAATGTTTATAAAATCTTTATAATCATTAAAATTAATAAATCCAATAAATCTTAAAATTCACTTACAAATTCTGAAAATAATAAAAAAAACTATTAGTTTAAAAATCTTCAATGATATTAATGATAAGACGTATTTCTGGAAACTTACAACTTCTCTGTTTATCCGTCTGACTTTACAGTGGGTTTCTTTTGACTGCCACTTGTCATTTAAAAGACTTTCTCAATGGTGTACGCGTCAAGTATAAAACCCTTGTCTGTTTCGTAAGGTGCACGATGCGGCATCAGTCTTAAGATGTTTGTTTGTTTGTTTGTTTGTTTGTTTGTTTGTTTCCTGTAGTTCAATGGTGCATCTCCTGTCTTTAGTACTGTTCAATTTGAAGATATTTTTTACCACTAATTTTGTGATTTTGCATTTTCTCTGTGTGTGCATGTTTTTGATTTTGTGATATTAAATTTAACACTTAATGGTCTAAAAAATGTCTTTAAAAGGTCTTAAAGGGCACCTATGGTGAAAAATCTACTTTTCAAGCTGTTTGGACACATGTGTGTAGGTGTAGTGTATAGACCTTCATATTGGGGTGATATAAACACACCCTGTCCTTTTTTTTTTCAATTTAACCTCAGAAAAACGGTGGACCAATTGGATCGGTTTTTAGATCAGCCGCAACTTGACGAAGGAGTGCAGTCCCCCCGCCCACCAATATTGATTGACTGGCGCGTATCACCATATCCTTAGTTTGTTGTTTCACATCCGCCATTGTCAACGTGTGAGTCAAAGCGCTGTCACTAAAGGAACACCCTTGCTTTATTTTTAGATGTAAGGCTTATTGGGCTCAACACAAGATCAACATTTACCACATGATCGCTGTAATCGAAATTATTGTTGGTAACTGTCCGCTGCGCCCAGCCACGATTCAGGAAACTATATTTCTATATTTCTGCCACACCACAAAGCGTCATATGAATAGTTTCATTTTAAATAACATCCGAATGTGCGTGTCTGGTGTGCCGTGCTCCAAGCGGGTCATCCAGTGCCTCAGTCAAAGTTAATTCAGTGTGCGTGGTTATTAGTCTTGGTGTACAAGCTCGGCACTTTAAACTAGCACACAGTTGGCTGTAAAACTATACAAAGACACACATGATTTTGTACTCTCTGCTTAGTCTGTGTCCGAGTCGTACATGTACGGCTGAATGCTGGTCCTCTCACTTATGTTGCTTCTCTCTGTCTGCCTGTCTGTTGCCAAACACAGCCTGGGAGCTCTTGGCTCCGCCCCCTTGTTACCTTGGGCGGGAAGTTGAAACTTATTTTCATGTGAAGCAACACACCCCTAAAACAGTGAGCTGTGTACACGCCCCCAAATAAACACTTTTTAACACATTATAATAAAAAAATCTTTACTGTGTTTTGAACCTAAACTGGCACACTCAGAACAACCATAATATTAAAATGAAATCATAAAAAAGGGGTAATTTATGTGGCCCTTTAAGTTTGACATTATGATATTCTCAGAAACCCTGCATTAAGATTCTTAAGCCGTACTCACACCAGGTACAGTTCCCTCGAACCGGGCCAAAGCATGCTTGTCCCCCCTCCCGTCTCCCCCGACGGCCCGCACTCACACCACAATCGGGCCTCGGCACGCTTACGTCATCGATGCTGCGCTGTTCAGTGAGAAATGCTGTCACTCAGCAGCACAGCGAAGATTTCTCTAGTTATATCATTTCAGTCGGTTTGATATGCAGTGACATGCAGTCAAATATTTCGCCAAACAGGCCTTAGGGATGCGGTGACACACAGTCAGATATTTCGCCGAACAGATCCGCCACTTTTGGCGCTCATAAACAATCATAAAGCCCTCTTGCTGCAGGAATGAGGAGGTCTGCTGAAGGCGCGCAGCTGTCGTGCAGTGAGGAAATGCGTATTTAATAAGCTAAGGCAGTTTGCGTTCACTGAACAGTAAGAATGATTAATAAATCGATATGAAACAGTCCCTTAAAAGTCACATATCGCTTTCAGTTTCGGGCTTTGGCGCATTTTGCACTCACACTACAAACGTACCGCCCAAGTCCCAAGTGAACCGCGTTCAGGCCCACCTCTTCCAACTGGAAGCGGCCAAGTGAACTGTGCTTGAGCCCTATTCAGTGCACTCACACTTCTCAAACGATCCGGGAAACGGGCATGGGCACGGTACGGATGGCATAGTGTGAGTAGGCCCTTACACTCTGTAAAAGTCTGTGAAAACTCACACCTGAGCAATGCATGTGATTTCATTTTCTAAATGAGAGAGGCGTCTTTAAACTGCCATCACCAAAAAAAGCCTTTTATATAAAGTTATATATAATATATATATATATATAATATATATAAAGTTAATTTCAGTAGTTCAAAACTTTTCTCCTTGTGTCATTTCATTGTCATTACACACAACTACTTTTATTATAATTAAAACGTACACATTATATATATATATTTTTGTTATATTTAATTTTATGTTTGTGTTGTTTGAGCTTTTACCAAAATCCGGTTTAATTCCATGTCAACAGCTCCTTTAGTAACATTATTCCCGGGAAAAAACACGTTCAATACTTATTTCCCCCGCTGCATATAGCCGAAATCAAACCGCTGTAGAACCTCAGTCAACATACGTGTCTCATATTCGCCTGGTGTAGCTAAAACTGTTCTACATGTTTTCGAGTAGTTAGTCATCTGCCTAGCGATGACTATATGATGTGCTGCTAAATTGGGTTTATGAGGCTGGAATTGAGTTTTTGTTTTCTTCTATTCAGTTTCCATGGTGATGGGCATCCCC
Source organism: Danio rerio (assembly GCF_052040795.2). NCBI lineage: Eukaryota > Metazoa > Chordata > Actinopteri > Cypriniformes > Danionidae > Danio > Danio rerio. The sequence goes on along the minus strand of NC_141029.1, from coordinate 7,461,015 downwards.
ACAGTGAAGCGGAAAGTGAAGTCATACCTGTCAGAGACGCTTCATTCGCTCATCGATAAGCTGTCGGCGGAGGAGAAGCTGGATTGCGTCATCATAGTGTTTGTAGGAGAGGTGAGTGTTTTTGTGGTTTGCAGAAGCGTGCATGTGTGAGAGCACTGTGGCGAGGCCTGGTTTCCTGTATGTGAAGGCCTACAGTAAACAGCTAGTTGTAAAGGAAACGATTGAGTTGTGCTTACTCGCAAACACTGACAGTTGGCTCTCAATGACTCTACAGGCTCACACGCACACACATATACAACCACAGATAGACAATCACCACTGATCTCTCATCTAAACGCTTTTGTGTGCTTTCACCCACTGGAGGGGGTAGGCGGTCTGCGACCAGCGCCTCCATGGCTGCAGGACCTGGCGGCTGCCAGCCCTCATCGGACTACCACCATATCCCCTGTTCCCATCCCACTTGTCCATGTTGTGTCTTTTCCGTGTGCTTTCATGTGCTAGATTGGGCTGTATTTCTCCCCATCTAAGGCCCTGTTTACATTAATGCATTTTAGTTTGAAAATGCGTAAGTTTTGCTACGGTTACGCCATCCGTCCACACTATGCCGGACTTTTAGAGCGCCGAAAACAGAGCATTTGGGAAGCGCTGGAGAGGCTGTTTTCATTCTAAAACATTGCTGCTCCGTCTCAGTGTGGATGAGGGAAAACGGAGATATCTGAAAACGGAGGCGTGGCTGCTGATATTCGCTACCTGATTGGGGCTTTTGCGTCATTGCGTATCCTTCCCTTATTCGTCAAGCTCCTATCACATGACTATAACACATGGCTTTAACGCTACCGGAAGACAGTACTGTAAACAACAACATGGGCACAGAAATGGGAGCATTGTTTGCACTATTGTCTGTTTTAGGCGCCATTGTGCAGTTATACGTTTAGTAACAACTCGACCTCATCGTCTGTCCACAAAAATACCTCTCTTGCTTTCTTTGCCATCGCGTTCTTTGTTCAACCGGCGTTTGTTGACTAACAATAACCACGAGACGCATGCTTCCTGTTTATACTAGAACGCAAATGCCCAGAGTGCACGAATGGTCACGTGATATACATTTTTGGTGGTGTAGTGTGGACGGAGATATGTTCATAAACACTAGGTGAAACCAACCCAAGCTCATTCTGAAAACGTAGTCCCGCGGACATTTCTGGAGACAGCGGAATACGTCCCGGGGGGTACGTACGGCCGTGTTTATTTTTTTTTCAAGCGAACGCTGCGGGGCGGTGTGACGCTGTTCCCTTTCGCGTCGCCTTACCTCCTTGTGGAGGGCTTCCCCGCTTCAACCCGTTTGTCCACTCAGCTCACCGTGTACGTCGGCAGGCTCGAGATGCAGAGAGGAGTCGACCACGGCGAAGTCCGGGTAAGAGCGGTTCCAGCAATCAGGTAAGACGAAAACAGAATCCCAAAAATTAAGTGAACGAGTTTTGTGACAGGGTGAGAAGCATCTGAGGCATCTGAGGTGCGAAAAAGCGCACAACAGCAGCCTCTCGCTGATTCGCAAAAACAAAAACTCCCGCCGTACCTACCCGCCGGGACGTATTCCGTGGTCTCCAGAAACGTCCGCGGGACTACGTTTCCACAATGAGCCCGGGTTGGGTGAAACGCTAGTGTGGACGCGGATCGTTTTTGTTTCAATTTCACTATGCGAAAGTATATGTGACAAATAAAGGCCTGATTTGATTTGAATTCTGACTTCATATACATTTTTTTAAAATCTGTCAAATTAAATTAAATCAGAAAAATACAAACAGTTAATAAAAAACTTCATGATTCATTTAAGTGCAAGGGAGATGTGAGGTAACATAACACAGAAAATGATTAACCGTAGGAAGTCTAAAATCAAATCTGATGTTTTTAAAGGGGTTAACTCTTATTTAGAAGATGCAAGCATTAAGCTCTTGCAGCTTCTCTGCTCTGTGTTGCATCTCCGCTTGATGTTCAGTGTAAGGTCTGGGCTTTGAGAGCATCAGCGTCTTTGTGAATGGCTGAATTGGGTCAGCAGGGTTTGTTGTTTGTTGTCCTGTTGCCACCCGTGGAGGGGTGCGGGCGGTTCACGCTGAGAACAGGAGTCTGGATGTTTTCATGCTGCTGTCTGAAGGGCAGAGCAAGAGGAACAGGCATGCAGACATACCCGGCAGGATTTGTCTCTCGCTTTATCTGCTGCCACATTGTGTTGGATGTCTGAACACGGAGTGGGAGGAAAATTGTTCTTGAGTTAAGTCTAAAGGCTCTATTTTGACGATCCATGACGCAAAGCGCAGGGCGCAAGCGCATTCAGGGTGTGTCAGAATCCACTTTTGCTAATATAAGGATGGAAAAATCCGCTTTGTGTCGTGGCGCATGGTCTAAAAGGGTTGAGCTTATTTTCTTAATGAGTTATGAGTGTGTTTAGAGAATAAACCAATCAAGGTCTCATCTTTCATTCCCTTTAAGAGCCAGTTGCGTAGCGCCATAGTGCATTTGCTATTTACATGACAGACTTTGTAAGTGGAAAAACTGAGCATTTCACTAACAAGAAAACAGTTAAACAGAGCATCTGCAGTGCGAGAATGAGAAATGAGCCTCCCCATTATCTACTTTCACTTTCACTTTCACTCTCGTGGATAGGGAAACCTTGTACGCAACGACATTCATTAGCCTATAAATAATTAATTTTGTTTGTTAAGCACAAATATTTGTGTCAAAACTGTTTCTAAATTCAGTTCTAATTTCCAGCAATAATAACGAAGTGTGTTTAGAAAAACTGAGTTATATCCAAATACACATGCTGTGCCCCATATGGTCTAAAACCTGACAGGTGGACAAATCTAAGCTTGTTTTAAATAAAACAAATATAAATACTCATATAATAAATAATACTGCTAATAATAATAACATTATACAAAAGCAAATTGTTTTGAATAATCTGAAAAAGCCCCCGAGATGAAGAAGGCATGAAAGTATGAATTTTATATTTATTTAGGCTAGAAAATAATGTTTTGTAGAATTTTAGTCCTTTATATTTATATCCTATATATATCCTTAATATTTTAATTCTTTTTCATATGTAAATATATTTGTGTATTGCTGTACATCTTGTCTGTATTAAGCAGTGTTTAAGCGAGGCGCACTACTAACGCACTCTGCGCTGGACAACAGACCAGCTTTGTTCTGGTCTATAGATCAGTCTATTAAAGTTTCTCAAAATAGCAACGTGCCAGCAATGAGCCTCAACACACCTTCCTATTTTAGACCAGAACGCCTATGGGCGCACATATGAGCGCAAATGCATTTGCTATTTAAACAGTGGCTCAAAACGACTCTTGCGCCAAGCTGAAACTAGAAAACAACAATTGCGCCGTGTGTATGATAGGGCCCTTGCTGTTAATGTATTGTTTATATTTAGGCCTGTCATGGTATCTCTATTTGTTGTACGATATATTGCACCAAAATATAAACAATATTAAACAATATTATCGTCATTTAAAGACCCTTTTATACCACTCGTTTTATAATGCCAGAATGACATTATAATAGCATCACAATGCATGTACACTCTTCCAAAAAACACCTAATATTTTATTCATAAAACTATTTCATTTAATCGTAGTCCTTTTAACAATTTAATAATGAGGCTTCGGAATCAGAATATGAAAACAAATCTACTAAACAAATATTTTAAACAAAAAAAGCGCAAGGTAAAAAGTAACAGAGGCTGTGATATCTCCTACCAGATTTATTTTTAGTTGTCAGTCACCCACATGAAAATATACTAAAGCAATTCAGTATTTTTTCATATATGGGCGATATACAGTTCAAGTCAGAATTATTAGCCCCCCTTTGAAATTTTTTTTCCTCTTTTTTAAATATTTCCCAAATTATGTTTAACAAAGCAAGGCGATTTTGTTTCTCAGTATGTCTGATAATATTTTTTTTTCTTCTGGAGAAAGTCTTATTTGTTTTATTTCGGCTAGAATAAAAGCAGTTTTTAAATTTTTTAAACACCATTTTAAGGACAAAATGATTAGCCCCTTTAAGCTATATTTTTGTTCGATAGTCTTCAGAACAAACCATCATTACACAACAACTTGCCTAATTACCCTAACCTGCCTAGTTAACCTAATTACCCTAGTTAAGCCTTTTAACGTCACTTTAAGCTGTATAAAAGTGTCTTTAAAAAGATATAGTCAAATATTATTTACTCTCATCATGACAAAGATAAAATAAATCAGTTATTAGAAATGAGTTATTAAAACTATTATGTGTTGAAATGTGTTGAAGAAATCTTCACTCCGTTAAACAGAAATCAGGAAAAAATAAACGGTGGCTAATCAGGGGGTTTAATAATTCTGACTTCAGCTGTACATATTGCATGATCATAAATGATTGAGGTCATGTCAATGTGTTGTGCGATAAGTCCATATATTATGACAGGCCTAAAGGTAGGGTTGTTCTATACCAGTCCTACTGTTTATCGTATAGAAATGGATGTTACTGTATATATTATCCACATTGATTCATTTATATATGAGACTTGTAGTTTTAAAGGAAATTGACAAATTGTAAAATAGTTAAGCTCTGCTGTACTCTACTGTTTTATATTTCTTTTATAGAATCACCGATCCTGCATAATTATTTCAATTATTTTTTTTTTCATCCAGTGCTGGTTTGTGTTTGTGGGCAGAAGTTTGGTCTGGTCACTGATCTGTCACCAGTTATTCATGTGGTTTCTGGAACAATGGCAGTTCATTAGTTTGGAGTGCTTTAGTTAAGAGGGAAACACCCAGTGGCAGAGCATCTGTGTGTGTGTGCCTGTGTGTGTAAGGATATCCCTTTCCCACATCAGTCGCTGAAGTGTTACTTGCTCCCACAGATGGTGTAGGCTGGATAAATTCTGTAAAAAAAAGACAATTAGTCCAAGGATAGCAAATAGCCCAGAGCGGAGATGCTCTAATTCACTTCTTTTTTTTTTTTTTTTTTTTGTGGTGTTGTGTTTACTTGCACCTGTATTTCTGCAGAGCCCCTTTGTGTGTGTGTGTGTGTGTGTGTGTGTGTGTGTGTGTGTGTGTGTGTGTGTGTGTGCCATGGTCATTTTAGTAAACGGAAACTCAAACCAAGACTATAATTATTGGAATAAAATAACTGAAAATTAAAGGTTCAGGACACTCTGGAGAACTTTTTTTTTTATATATTAACAGATTTGTGTATATTGAGCATCAGTTAAGACAATGTTAGCACCTGTCAGCTTTAATTGTGGGGAAAACTGGATAATTTTGAGCTTTTGTCAGCTAATTTCAGCTTCCGGTTTTAAAATGATTTTAGGGGCGGGATCAAAATCGGCGACGTAAAGCAGTACTACAAGTGCAATGATGACGCGTCGGTTTCTCATTATTATTCAAAGCGGAGTTTTCTTATCCTATGAGAAGAGCCGGCTGCTTAAATATTCATGAGACCTGCCAGACCTGCCAGAGTCAAGCCCGAGCTGTGTCACGGACCCACGGGCACACAGTATTTAGCCGTTCATGAAGGCTCATATGCGTTTGTTTCCATGATCCACGCGGTTTGTTGCATGTTTTTCCCCGCGATCTTGTCAGGGCCGATCATACAGCAAAGCTGTGTGTGTGCTGCTAGCATTCTTGTCGGGAGAGCAGCACGAGAATTAAAGAATGGCGGACGCTGACTTTCATCAGGAGTTCGTTTTATTCAGACACATCACTGTGCTGCTGTGTTTGCCTAAATCCTCCAGATTACCAGCAGGGTTAATGGTTAAAATAGACGGGTCAGGAGACCTGCTGCACTGAGTCTGCTGGATACGGGAGGGAGAAGTCCCCATTTATACGGTTTACATGAACACACTTATCTTTATAATGATATAAATTGTGGTTATGTGTATATGAAATTACGAATAATAAATGTAGCAGGGCATTAAATTACTGTTCATTTCTTTGCATTTTAACTTTGTAAACTATAAACTCATGCGTCTCCTCACGGTTTGTCTCATTTTGTGAGCTAGCTTCGTTCGCTCACGTTCTCCCCTGCTGGCTACGCCCACTCCTGCCCGATGCTCGCGGAGCTCCACGCCCATTAATCATGCATCTTTTGAAAAAATTCTGAAGTAGACTTTAACCGAAAGTGGGGGGTGTCATGGCCCTTTAAAAGACTGAAGTGAAATAATCATTAGGAAATATCAATAATCATTTTCAAAGCTCATGAGCACTCATTCTGTGAACATCCTGGTGTTTTTATTGTGAGAAATTACTGATTGACGGAGCTTTTATTGAAAAAGCACATGATTATATAAACATATTTTTACTATAAAAACATCAGATGTGTGTTCTGTCTTTTTTTTACTTTTCAAAAAGTAAGCTTGTACAATAAATCACCAAAAAAAACGGAAATGGTTTCTAGGTTTTTGGTGTAAGAAAGTATTTACAGTACTTTAGAAATAATGTCTCTGTCAATGTTTTTAAACAATTATATTTGATTTACCAAAGTCACACATGTGGCAATTTCACATCGATCACATCGATAATGGAGACGTCACATCCATAACAACAATTTTTCCTCAAATACAAAAATATGAAATAATTTTTAATAATTATAATTATTAAATTAAATAATTATTAAAATTAAATTATTTATTGTTGTTCTATAGAGAGCCAACTCTTATCTTTTTGAATATCATTATTTCTGGACTATGCATTGATAAAGACTTGATCATTACAGTCTAAATTAATGAAATATTTAAAGCTATTCAAACCATCTGGTGAAATTATTGCAATATATATATATATATTAGGGATGTAACGGTATTGTAAATACCGTCATACCGCAATATTAATTTATTTTGATATTACCGTAGTCGCATGACTCGGTAAAACTATAGGTCTTCTGAGATAATTTGCTCAAGCGAATGAAGCGAACGGGAGGTACCGGAAACTACAATTCCCATCAGCCCAGGCTTGGCCATAATCCCTTGCGGTCTGTTGTCGCTACAGATCCAGTAATGCGGAAATGGAGTGTGCTGCTAGAAGCGGGGATCAAAAAGAGCTGGAAAACCCTAAAGCGGGTGTTGTCGCCACGCGCGTACTGAATAGTGGTGTTGTCGCGCGAGTTCTTAACAGCTGTGTTGTCGCGCGCGTACTGAATAGCGGTGTTGTCGTGCGAGTTCTTATCAGCTGTGTTGTCGCGTGCGTACTGAATAGTGGTGTTGTCGTGCGAGTTCTTATCAGCTGTGTTGTCGCGCGCGTACTGTAAAGCGGGGACGGAGGGTATGTCGCGTCGCGGGGGCACTTTTGATCATTTTGGAAGGGAACTTTCTATCCAAGACTAAAAAGGGCATGTGCACTGCACAGGTTGAGCACTGTGTGTGCACGTGCCTGCAAGTTGGGGAATACGATTAATAACAGTCATGGGGACTGCAGAAACTCAGCACACTGTTCAGATTGATGCAGACATGAGATCTCTATCTCACTCATGGCTTGTCCTCTCAAGTGGGGGAAAGACAATGCACAACGTTACCCACTGCTGTCAACCTGGGCCAAGTCATATCTCTCTTGTCCCAGAAACCTCAGTCCCAAATGAGAGGGGTTTTTTCTGTTGCTGGGGACATTGTAAATACCCAGAGATACCAGCTTTTACCAGATTATATTTATATGATAATTTTCCTTTAAACCCATCTCTATCTAAGTGAGTGATTAAATGTTGAATGTGATGAGTTTTCAACAATATTAAATTGAAACTTTATTTTTTTACATGGTTTAATATTTTTTTGTTATTAAAATTGAAGTTCCTGTTTCAAAGCTTACAGATAGATGACTAATTTGTATGTCATTGACACTTTTGGCACTTTTTTGGAGTATTTTCATAAGTTTTGTTTTTTCCTGCAAATGATTCAATAAATACCGTACCGTGAAATTCTAATACCGTTATATCCCTAATATATATCACGGCAAAAAAGTAGCATTTTTAAAATCTGTTTATTATTATTTTTGTTACGTTTTTTTCTTCATTTTTTAAATTTTATTTCATTAAAAATAGATATGTTTGTATGTGTGGTTTTGATCTCTGTAGTACATGTTAAAAGCTCCTAAAATCAATAAAGACAGTGTCAAAATAAACCTCTTTAAAAATGCAAAACTATATTAAAGGGCACCTATGGTAAAAAATCTACTTTTCAAGCTGTTTGGACAGATCTGTGTGTTGGTATAGTGTATAGACCGTCATACTGGGTTGATATGAACACACCCAGTCCTTTTTTTTTTCAAATTAACTACAAAAAAAAGAGTCGGCCAATTGGAGCTGTTTTCAAATCGATCGCACCATTACGTAGGTGTGCGATCCCCCCGCCCACCGAATTGATTGACAGCTGCGCGCATTAACATGTTCCGGTAGTCACGTGTATATGTCAACAAGACCAGACAGACATACGCAAAGCAACCGGGAATAAAAGCTCTGTTCTGTTCGCTAGGATCAGCAATCATCATCAAATGTGATTAAGAGTAAGTTTCACATGTTTAAAGTGTTTTAAAACAGAGTATCTGTGTAATTAATTACATCGTTTTACTTCAGCTTTACTTCATCAGCACAGCCGCGTGTCAGAACAATTATAAAAGAAGACGCTTCAATCCCGGTTTGTGGAAGTTAAATCAGGTTTATTTTGTACATTAGCATAACAGATATCCACACAGCACTGGAGGTTAGCCTTAACTAAGCTAAGCGCGCTCTGTCTGTCTGCCTGCCTGTGTGTGTCATCTGCGGTGTGTGTGTGTGTGTGCGTGCGTTTACTTTGTAACGATATTGTGTGTGACTCATCAATGCAACTTCACAATACTGATTAGTAAAGGTTAGTTCTTACTGTAGCATCTCACAAACGCTACGTGAGACCTTCTTCCTTTAAGTCTGTCTGTTGTCTGACGCAGCTGAGGGAGGAGGCATGTAGAAGCAGTGGGCGGGAAAAACTCGTCTTAAAGGCGCAGTACGACAAAACCACCCCCTGCTGGAAATCAGTATAAAACAGCATCTTGTAAAAGGTATAATGAAAAATCTGATGGGTGTTTTGTGCTGAAACTTTATATACACATTCTAGAAACGCAAAAGACTTGTATTAAATCTGAAAAAAGGGGTAACCTAGGTGCCCTTTAAACTTTGAGAATGTGTGTGTGTGTGTGTGTACGTGTTTTTAAGACATATCAGATCACAAATCTGTATAATGACATGGGTATGACACAGGTATTACTAAAAGGAGGTGAAATATGAGGACATTGGTGACGTCCTCATTTCTCAAAATGCTTATAAATCCTACAGAATAAGTTTAATCGGAGAGTGAAGCTGCACGCAGTCTCCTGTGATGGTTGGGTTTAGAAGTGGGGTGAGGGCAATATAATATATGGTTTGGACAAAATAAAATAAAAAGGAAACCTATGTAATGTCCCCACTTGTCACAAAAACAAATGTGTGTGTGTGTGCGTGTGTGCTCTAACCAGTGGTTTTCGTTCACTTCCTTACAGACGGACGTGGATTACGTAAACAGTGTGGTTGCAGGCCTTGAAAAAGAGTAAGTAGCATTTTCCTTTTATTCCTGCTCAAGTATTGCTCTTGCTTGTACATCTGCTTCAGATGCATATGCTAACTGTTGTTTTTGACTGTCGTGGTTCAAAGGTTCTACACTGAGCTGAATTCTGGGTTACTGGAGGTCATTTCCCCACCTGCCAGCTACTATCCGGACTTAAGCAGCTTGAAAGAGACCTTCGGTGACTCAAAGGAGAGGGTGAAGTAAGTACTCAGGAAATATTATCCTCTACTGTAGTTACATACTGCTACAGTATGCTAATACAAAATGCTACTCTGCTAATCAAGCCTGTTGAAGTGACAGACAATATATAGCGTTCTTAACTATCTTGGCAGTTTTGCCAATTATGAGAAAAAAGTTGTTAAAATAAAACTTGTTTAATCTTTTGAACGTTCACTCAAAAATATTAATACCAAAAAAAGTGCTTTAATTGTTTGTGCAGTTTGTTTAAATGGGATAAATAGTTTTGTATTTATATTTCCATCGAAGTTTTGCACGTTTGAGTGACGAGGTACCATTAATTGTTTACCCATGACTTCTGGTTTCACAGGTATCTAAATTTGAGATGTAAAACACAGGCCAAATTCACTCAGTTATTCATGTCAATGGATTAAAGCCCAAAGAACAGATCTGTGGTCTGCCTCAAAAGGTTGTTGAGCTTCACAAAGTGGGACACTAGCCTCATTTCCATTGTCGGGCCAGTGCTTGCCAGGGGTTTTATCGGGCCAGGAGGTTGAGCAGTGAGGCTGAAATTATGTCACATTTCTACTGTCGGGCTAGTAGCTCGCAGTGCATCACGCAAACCCCACCCCCAGAACAGCCTCCGAATCAAACATCACACAACCCGCCCATTTCAGCGGGAATCAGGCAGATAAAGCACACCATCGCATCATCACAAAACGAATAAAATGAAGACAACCAAAACAAACAAATGACATGTTACTGTACAACATTACATTATAAGTCTACACGCACAGGTCTGTGTATTTCCATTCATTATATTCGTTTTCTCCCCGACCGACTGTTGGCATCGTGCATTGAATGGTCCCGCCACTATAACAGAGAGACCCAGTGTAGTGAGCGCACCCATCCATAATAGAAAACCACAGAAATTCACTGGTAATAACTCTGTATGACATCCTCGTTTGATAGACGTCGTCAAACATTCAGCCCAAATGCTTTAGAGTAGGGGTGCTCAATCCTGTTCCTGGAGATCTACCTTCCTGTACAGTTTAGCTCCTACCCTGATCAAACCCACCTGAACCAATTAATTAGGACCTGAATTCCGATAATTACAGACAGGTGTGTTTGCTAAGGGTTGCATCTGAAATCTGCAGGAAGGTAGATCTCCAGGAACAGGATTGGCCACCCCTGCTCCAGTGAGACCTGAAGCATATACATTTTTCCCTTGGCTATATGACACTTAATAGGTGATTCCCCTTTATTTAAAGATGTTGGCATGTTGTACATTATTCGGTTATTTTAAATAGGAAATAGTTGTAAATAGTTATTTTAAAAAGAAAAGTGTTAAGTGTTTCTGCACATAAGAGCAAGTAATGAAATATAGCCTATTTCGTTGCGCTCAGCAGCTATCTAATAAAGCTCGCCATGTATTTACAATTTGATTTTAAACTTTTACCCCGTCATATAAAAACATGAACACTTGTTTGAGGACACAGAACATATTTTGTCTTTGCAGTTTTCCCCGATGCGTTTGTAAAGCGGCTCTGCGCAGGACTGGATGACAGAAAAAAAGGTTGTTTGCTTTTACTCACCCCAAAAAATGCTCTGTTTGCACGATTTGATTAACCAGTTAAGCTCTGGGGCTATTTGGGGTAATTCCGCCTGAATTTGGTCTTTCGATTTAAAATGCTTCCCACACCCACATGCAGAGGTGTAAATACAAAAGTTTGGTACCGTTTGAAAGGAAACCCTTTGAAATTTTATACATTTGTTGTATATATTGTCTGTGTTATAATAAACACACAAAAAGGGCGCTTTTGTTTTATAAACAATTTTATTTTATTTTTTACATTTTTTTCTTTATAATAGTTTATGTTGGAGTTATTCTATTCCAACTGCAAGGAGGAAAAATGCTTTTTTTTTTTTTTATTTCCGCCTACCTATTTTAGAAGTCTCTCCATACCCTCATACAGTACAATAAATGCAATATCTTAATGTCATTTTACAGGAAACCCTCTGAAATTACAAAAAGAAGTGCTGAAAGTGATAAATATTATTATATATGTTGTCTGTCTTATGATGAACCACCTCAACACAAACCACTTTTAGTTTTTTTGTTCTAAAGCCTGATTTAGAAAGTGTATAACTCAGGCCCTGTATGCTCTATCAAACTGCAGATTGTTTTGATTGTTACCAGCTAGGGTTGTAACAATATACCGGTATGACGGTTTACCACGATTTGAACGTGCACGATTATCATACCATGAACAATTGCATATCAACGGTTTTAACCCTTAAAGACCGAGACAGCCGCCCGCGGCTAAAAATAAGTATTGCTCTTAAATGTTTAATAACTTTTGATCCGCTGATCCGATTCATACAATTCAAAGATTGGCATAAAGAAGAGAATCTCAGCTTTCCAGTGCTGTAGCACGGACTTTCAGAGGCTCCGGAATCAGTGCGGTTACGTCATCAACATTTGACAACGCTGATTTGACAAAGAAACGCTCGTCACTGTGTCTCCGGACAAATCAGACATGATACATTGATGCATTGTCCCTCCTCCATGCCCAGATTGGTTCAAACTCGCTATATCACAACCAATAAGCATAGGTTTCGCTTTTGTTTGTGGACCAAGCTTTTTGAACAACACGGAATGAGAGATAGGCATACATTTATGCGCGGCTAAATAAAACGCAAAAAAAAAAGTTTTGCATGAAATAATTCTCATACTAAGTACTTTTGCATGCACAGCAGCACAGGAACATGACAAAACAGTGACACAGCAAAGACGAACTGCTGCTCTTGCTGTTTTCAAAAGACGCAAATGAAGATGCAGCTGTTTGTCTGCATTGCAGACAACCATATCGAAATCCATATCCATAGACAACCATATCCATGCTGGCACATAAAACCTAAGGATGTTTCATATTGAATCTAGTTTCGTTATGTAACTATTTATAGCATAGTAAATATTTATATCTATTTTTTACTGAGGATTTGCACCATGTTTATTTGGACTTTGACACATTATTTATTATTTTCTTATTTTTATTTGTTCATTGTAAGTGGTGTTGTTTATAGTAACTAAAAATATATTATTTGGAAAAAGTCAAATTTGCTTCACTGTTCTATTATTTTGTAACATTTGTAACATACCGTATACCGCGAAACCGTCAAACCGTGGTATTGTTTTAGACGATTATCATACCATGAAAAATTCATACCGTTACAACCCTATTACCAGCATTTGTCTGGAGACACTACAAAAAATAACTTTGTTTTTATCATTTGTATGCAATAATTATTTTAGTTCAACCAAAGGGTGGGAAATCACAACTTTTTTGCGTCTGATCTGTGACTTTTACGCACTCTGTTTTGGACACCTCTCTTCCTATTTGTCATGCAATATCTCAGTCACTGATTGGCTGATCAAGGCTCGCGATACATCAGCATAAAGCCGAGAATATCACCTTTCCAATGATACATAATCAATCTGGATAGGTCGAAGCTATCATATTTTCCCGAATTTTGGAATATCATGACCCTAATTGGTTGCGTTTGGCACTTAATCTATCAGCTTAAAGATATCGAGCTAATTTTGATATCGGACCAATAACTATAACATCAAAAATAGCATTTATCGGCCGATAACGATATGGCCGCCAATATATCCTGCATCCCTACCAAACATGATAAGAATAAAGGAAAGAAGATCACGAGCAGATGAATTGTATTTGGTGAAAAGCACATGGTTTCTGCCAGAGATGTGTGTTGGAGCTGTGACACGCCGTGAGGGCTCCTCTTTTGATTGTATTGTCCTAGTAGTCCTTTATTTGCACAGAATAGTATATGATATTTTCTCAGCTTACAATGTTTTGTCATGGTCTGTCCATTCTCACAAAACTACCCGATGAAATGTTTGTTCGGCAGTAAAGGATCAAGAGAAAGCTGATTTCAGCCAAGTGTTGTGTAGGCGTATTGATTGCGGTCAGTCATATTATTGCTCTCTCTATTGTAACAGGTGCGCGTGACCGTGTTTATGTGCCTATAGAGGCTGTGGGCAGTTTCTGTGGTGAGAGTGAAATAAAGTTTTGATTAGGCCGGATCTGCTTTACTGTCACAAATGTGATTAGAGCGGCAGAGACGTCAGTGAGAGACAAAGACAGAGAGGAGAGGCTGATTTGTTGTGGGACGGGAAGGGAATAAACTCAAGGTCAAAGACATCAGATCCTTCATTTCCTCCTCTTTCTCTGTCCTGAAATGACTCCTCTTCTCAGCTTCTGTTCGCTCTAAATCTTTCATCCACAGCTGTCTTGATTTAATCTCAATCGCGCTGGGTTTCTCTTTTCTTCATTTCTTTCGCTCTTTCTTTCATAAGACTGATTCTGCCTGTTCCAAGGGTGCCACCATTGAAAAATAGTCTCTATCTGTGCTGAATTTTTTTTATCGTCTTCTCAAAATTAATTCAAATACCACCGCTTCATGGAATTTGCTGTTCGACAATAAATCTGTGCTCATGTAAGATTAGATTATTTAAAATTCTGTGAAAATATGTTGTTATTCAGAGCGGTTTAGGTTTTCTCTTTTTTTAAAGAATATCATCTGAACGCAGGCGTTTCATCTCATTTTCCTTCAGCCTTGTCTCTTTATTCATCAGGGGCCACAGCGGAATGAACTGCCAGCTTATCCAGCATATGTTTTAAAAGCAGATGCCCTTTCAGCTGCAACTCAGTACCGGGAAACATCTATACCCACTCATTCACACACATACTCTACGGCCAATTTAGTGTTTTCAATTCAAGCCAACATGGGGGGAACATGCAAACCCGACACAGAAATGCCAACTAACCCAGCCGGTACTCGAACCAGCAACCTTCTTGCTGTGAGGCAACAGTGCTAACCACTAAACCACTGTGTCGCCCTGAACCCACTTTACCATTCCAAAACAAAAATGAAGTTCAGATTTGTTTTTAGATTTTTTTCACTACAGCCACACACACACACACACACACACACACACACACACACACACACACACACACACACACACACACACTCACACACACACACACACACACATACACACACACACACACACACACACACACACACACACACACAGTTTGCTTTGGTTTTACACTTAGTTCTGGGTAAAATACAGGACTAAATGTAAGATTTTTATACTTTGAATATTGTTTTAATAAGCAATAAGAAATAAGAAATTGATCAAAAGTAACCAAAAAGGCATTTATAATGTTGCAAAAAAGACAAAAAATGTTCCTCTGAAATTTTCTTTCATCAAACAATCCAAAAAAAAAAAAAGTCAGTTACCACAAAAATATAAAGCAGAACGACACGTTGAGATGTTTAAAGCATAAAAAATAAGCACCAAATCAAAAAATAATGTAAATGTGCAAAAAATTGTAACTAATCAGGGCTTTACATTACACTCGCCAAATGTGGGTAGATTTCAGCTCTGGCAGGTTAGAGAGAATCCTCCAGTAGCCACTTTGGCTGGTTTGAAATCATTTTTAAATTGTATTTTTCTTAAAGCAGGGTTCGACAATGAGCATGACCCAATATTTGTGCAAATGTGATCTTATAATCGAGAAGCAGCACGACTGACAAAAATAACTGTGTTCGCGTGAGCAAAAGAATGCAGATGAATACAGAACGGAAGGATGATCACTTGCGCTAACAGCTGATGTGATGCGCGCGACTGTTAAAAAGCATGTGCGCTCCTGTTTACTTGCGCGAAGCAACCATGCCTAGAGGAAGCGCAACTTTACAGCTATTTTACCTTGTTTTTACACATTAAAAAATTGTGGCTAAGAAATACTTATTTGGTGTGGTCAAAAATAAATTTGATAAATCCTTAATTTTGAGCCCTAAAAAAAGTCATGTGAAATAAAAACCAATTGCAATGCGACACAACCCATTTGCTCATGCACAGTGAGCAAGTTCACAAACAGTGAATAAATGAGGAGGCATGTGGGCAACACAACATCCAAATCACGTCATTTTAGCATGTCAAAGTCAAATTTATGCTTATAAAATATGTTTTCCCAACAAGAAAAGAGTGGCTATTAATGTTGGAAATCTACTAGCCGCAGTGGCTGGTGATCAAAAAAGTTAATCTCAAGTCTTGATTACATTCATTCATTCATTCTCTTGTCGGCTTAGTCCCTTTATTAATCCGGGGTCGCCACAGCGGAATGAACCGCCAACTTATCCAGCAAGTTTTTACGCAGCGGATGCCCTTCCAGCTGCAACCCATCTCTGGGAAACATCCACACACACATTCACACACACTACAGACAATTTAGCTGACCCAATTCACCTGTACTGCATGTCTTTGGACTGTAGGGGAAACCGGAGCACCCGGAGGAAACCCACACGAACTCAGAGAGAACATGCAAACTCCACAAAGAAACACCAACTAAGCTGAGGCTCGAAGCAGCGACCCAGTGACCTTCTTGCTGTGAGGCGACAGCACTACCTACTGCGCCACTGCTTCGCCACCCTGATTACAATGTTTTGAAAAATTAAAACTTCTTTATTAGACTGAGTGATTTTTTAAAAAATAAATTAATCAATATTAAATTATGCAGCATATTTTCCAAAAACACGATAAGACCTATTGTTGCTCCATTTGAATACAAAATCAAATCTGTACTTCATGGTTTAGAAAGTTTTGATAGTTATTTTTTTTTCCAAACAAGATTCAGTAATTCTTACAGTTTTATTATTATGAATTAATATGTTTCAAACTTCAGTATAGTTATTGAGTGATGACAAGTAGCAATAAACAGCTTTTGCACATTATTATATTTTTTTAATAGTTCCTGTTAGGGATGTTAAAAGTACCGTCTTTGGTATCAAACAGTACTGAAATATCTTAAATATATTTTTTCCCTAATTTCTGTTTTACAGAGAGATTTTTTTCAACACATTTCTAATCATAATAGTTTTAATAACTCATTTCTAATAACTGATTTATTTTATCTTTGCCGTGAAGACAGGAATTAATATTTAACTAGATATTTTTCAAGACACTTCTATACAGTTTAAGTGACATTTAAAGGCTTAACTAGGTTAATTAGATTAACTAGCCGAGAGAGGGAAATTAAGCAAGCTATTCTATACCGATAGCCAGTTCTGTAGATTATCAAGAAAAAAAAATAGTTTAAAGAGGCTAATAATTTTGTCTCTAAAATGATGTTTAAAAAATTAAAAGCTGCTTTTATTCTAGCCAGAATAAAACAAATAAGATTTTCTCCAGAAGAAAAAATATTATCAGACATACTGTGAAAAATTCCTTGCTCTGTAAAACATCAGCTGGAAAATATTTTAAAAATAAGAAAATAAATTTGAAGGGAGCTAATAATTATGACTTCGACTGTATGTATGTACAAAAAAAAAAAAAAAAAAAAAAATATATATATATATATATATATATATATATATATATATATATATATATATTAGGGATGGGAAGATTTATCGATATTTATCGATGCGCGGTCATGCACGTGCACGGTGCGAGTGCATCGGTTGAGCAGCAGAGGATGAATGAAATTTTGGAAGCAAATCGAGATGCATCTGTTTTTGCGAGATGCATCGATTTTTCCGAGATACAGCTTATATTTTTAATATAGAATGTATTTTTTATTTATTAGCAAGTGTTGTCAACCTATTTTTGGCGCATAATTTAATCGACCTACATAAAGTATGCCTTAGCAACGGACTTGCGGATGTGTACACTTACACTACAACTATCAGGTGTGCGGATGAAGCTAGTGGAGCGCCCTCAGAAAGCGCGAGAAGCAAAACAAACATTTTATTCCTCACTGAGTTTTAAATCTAAAGTATGGCAACATTATGGATTTAAGGATGGACGACATGACAGGACAGATGCAATTTGCAAAATGTGCCGCGCATCTGTAAAATACGCGGGCAGTACGACTAATCTGAAATCTCACTTGAAGCGGCGCCACGGTGTTGTTGTGAAAGCATCTTCCAGTGTTCCTGCATCCCCGGCTTTCGCACTGCTTCAACCAGCTCCAAAAGTGGTGAGAAAAGCATTGCAAGTTTTTTTTTCCGTGCGCAACAGTTCTGCTCGCTCTACGCCAACAACGAATGCTATTGCATTGTTCATCTGCAAAGATATTCAGCCTAGTGTCACGGAGAACGAAGGTTTTAAACACCTCCTCCTGTTAATTTTTATTTAATTATAATAATAATAATAATATTAATAATAATAATGATAAAAATAATTGGGTGTCACGGTGGCACAGTGGGTAGTTTGACCACCTCACAGCAAGAAGATGCTGGTTTGTTATATTTTTATTAGCCTGTTGTTTACAGTGACAGTGATGTTTCAAAGCAGCATAACACTGCTAGTTCACGACCTTAAGTTTTGAATATTCAGTGGCAAAATATCTTTGTAAAACTTGTTTTTATAGTTGAAAAGTTAAATCACAATTCTTGTTGTGCAATGGTAAACCTTTATGTTGAAAGAGTGCAAATATATATACTTTTTTAATATATATTGCACTTATACATTCTGTTTATCTTGAAAATACTTAAATAATATGTGCTATATGTTCTAAAATGGCCCTCTACTGTAAACTGACACTCTGGCTCTGAGAGAAAAGCCAGTTTGTAAAAAAGTCTTGGTTTTGCTTGGTTTATAAATAATCAAACTCATTCAATGGCACAGCATCCTCTTTCACATCATCTCATAAACTTGATCTAATAAGTTAGTGCTGAATTATCGCATTGTATCGTGATATGGGTGTGAATCGTATCGTGTTGCATCGCAATGTCACAAATGTATCGCTAATATATCGGATCGTATTCTTTGTATCGAGATGCGTATCGGATCCGCATTATAGCTTAGATGCCCAACCCTAATATATATATATATATATATATATATATATATATATATATATATATATATATATATATATATATATATATATATATATATATATATATATATATATATTTATATATATATATATATACACACACACACACATCTTAATCTTATTAAACTTTACAGCCACAAATATAAAAAAAAAAACTCAGCTTGTAATAAAACTGGGCAAGGATTAGATAATAAGAATTATAAACTTGTTGTATATTTAAAATTTTGATTCCTCCATTTTGTGCATACAAATTTTTTTTTTACTCGGTACATTTGTTTAGAGAAGGACCGCAAGATTTGCTCAAAAGATTGGCTACATGTGGTGAAGAGCGATGGCAAAACTAAGTGTGATTATCATAATAAACTAATAAGTTATAAAGCAGAGTGTCGCGACCGATATGACAAAGCGTCTGCGGTTGGATCACATAGTTCATTGTGCATCCCGCGGGCGCAACCAACAAGAGTTGTGCATTTTAGTAGAACTTTTTAAGCGTGATGAGCAGCTCGGAGTTAGTTTTATTTAATTATCTTGAGATGTAACTAAACAGTGCATTCTCTCCGCCTCTGCATTTACAAACAGCGGGACTCGCTGCTGAAGCATGCATGAGAGATGGCTTTACACTCCATCATTCATAATCTTAGCTGTTGTATTGGAATCAAAAGAATATATAAATTAGAATTTTCTTTTAACAGTCCTGATATGTTTAATCTTTTTCTTTTGCAAAATTCCTGTCATCATATCTGCTTGATTGTTTTAAAACCGAAAGCAGCACCCCTCAATTGGTGTTTTTCCATAAGGTACATCTTTGTGAATGTTTTATTTCCTGTGTGTAGTCTTTAATGTGCTTTTTTAATCATTTTATTCTTTTCAAAGCAGCACTCAGACACGAATGTATCGTGTCATTTATTATGAAAACTTGGCATGAGAGGGATGCATGTGCGATCAATTGCTCAACCTTTGCATAAAGCTTTTAGTCATAAGACAATTTATTTACTTTCGATGTGCAAAAATATTTGTTTAACAAATGATATTTTGTCATAAAAAATATTATATACATATTAAAACTGTAAAACAGAATAAAGTGCATGGTCTAATCAGAAATAGTTCCTTATTTAATGCATAAAATAATTTTTTAAATTTTATAAATTGAGTTTGATTGATCTGAAACTTTTAACTACATTTTCTTTTCTTGTAAATAATAAAAGTTGCGTCAAAATAATGAAAACGAACCTCAATTCCTCGGTGAACAGGGCCACAGTGAGCTTTTTTTTTACTTTGAAACAATATGATACAGTTTCTTCTGTCTATGACTGGCAAATGCGTCAGAAAAAAAACTGCTGAATCTCCGCGAATATTAAGTTAACTAATTAAACAGTTTAGTGATTTAGTAATGCATAGAAAAATCCAAAGCAGAATTCTCCTGAGCTCAGTAACCCACTGATGACAGCCACTTTATGATGGATTTTAAGGTAGGTAATGAGGTTTGTTGTGTTACCTTGGGAGACTTGGACTGAACAGGAGCAAAGGCTGCCTGATCAACATTGCATTCCTCGAAAAAAAAAAAAACACTTGCAATCTAGACGCTGTCACCTCATGTCGTACAATCCGTAAACTCCGCCTATTAAAACAACAGCTTGATCTTTATACTCTAAAATGGGGACGATATATAATTATTGATCGTAGGCCACAAATATCGTTAACGTGATAATAATACGATTAATCGTGCAGCCCTAGTCCAGGTGATCCCATCTGTCACAACTGTGTGTGTGTGTACAATATATGTGTGCATGTGTATTGCTTTTGGTGGGTTGTAAGGACAGTTTTTTTGTATGATGACATGGGCATGACATAGTTATAGACTCTATGGTGGTTTGCAAGGACATGCCTGAAGTCCTTGTAATTCAAAACTCTTAAACATACTTAATGAGGTCTTAACACGTTTCCTGTGGGGTGGGTTTTAGGGGTAGAAGTGGCCATATATAAAGCTGTTTTCACTGCATAAAGTACATAACACCTATGAAGCATACCTGTCAACATTGGGATTTGAAAATAAAGGATGCTTATTTCACGCGGCCACCATAATAAGGGATTAGGGATTCCAATTCCCCACCCTACATACTAAACATACTAAACATGTTCATTTGGAGGTGTTTCATTGTAAATAAAAAGTTAAATTGTCAGTTATATGTTTTAAAATTATTATAAACAAAAGAAAAATGAATATATACATTAGCAGCAATAACATTAGCAAACAGTTCAGTTTAATAAAATTAATTGCTATTATAATGAAACAGAATCAAGCTACCAAACTCATTAGCCGTTTCTCCATTGTTTAACTTACACTATCAATTAAAGAGCAACGAATGAATCTCTCATTTAATAAGATTTTTTTATTACATTAAATAAGAGGTGTCACTTTAAAAATGAATACATCTAATGTTATAATGAAAGCATTCGACTGCTTTCCTAACTTTTTATGCTCATTTAAGATGAAATTAGTTGTGTTTGGGAAAAAAAAAACCCACCAAGATTGACATCCTTATATGTTATTATTATTAATTATGTGTATATGTCTGTTTAAACACGCACCTAAAAGCCAGACTTTCTCTCCGCTTCAAATCGCGTGTACAGAACCCGTTTGGGAAACACTTTTATTACTTTGGAGCACGTCAGCAAACAGTCATGCACCATTAAGTTATATGACTGTTTTGATGATTGTAAAGGATGGGCGAATGCACCTGTAATCAAAAGGAAATGGAATCGCGCCGTTTTTACTATTTATTTATAAGCGTTTTCATTCTTAAACAAAGCGAAAGCACAGAAGACTCGCGTTTAGAGCAAGGGGCGACCCCTGGTGGTTCGGCGGTATGGGTTGCGTATAGGGAGGCTCGGCTGTTCAGAGAAAGACTGAAAATACGGGAGAAATACGGGAAAATACCTTTATAGGATGATGGCGGGATAGAACAGTAAAATATGGGAGAATCCCCGGAAAAACAGGAGGGTTGACAGGTATGCTACGGAGTGTCCTTGTAAACCACCAATACCAACACATATATGTGATTTTTAGCTTGACTGTGCATTGTTTAACATCGCAGTTCTTATTCTGTGCCACAAACTCACCGCTCATCCTCTTTATCTAAACCATTCTGATCAAAGGAAATGAGCGCCTTTGATGCCCATCGCATTTAATATTCTGCCTTTTTGAATATTTATATCTCTCTCTTTCGAAACCCTTACTGCAAAGGACAACTCGATAGAAAAGGTTACACTGAGTACATGTGGGTGAGTTTTGTTTGTACCTTTATGTGGCTGTAGGAGTGTGTGTGTGTTTTGTGTTTTTGGCAGTCACACACCTGTCCATCTAGAGTTTCAGTTCTCTGACTCATCGACAGGTCAACTTCCACATTTAACCTTGGCTTTTAAGGCTGCTGAACATGATGTGTTTGTGTTTCTTTCAGATGGAGGACCAAGCAGAATTTGGACTATTCCTTTCTTATGATGTATGCTGTCAACAAAGGGGTCTATTATGTCCAGGTAAATCAAATGAGTGAGTTTAAAGGTGAAGCTGGTGATCTGTGCACCACTAATGTCAATGAATGGAATTGAAAACTATAAACCTATCTAAAAAAAAGTGTTTGCTAGTGGTTGGCTAAAGGATTGACCTGCCCCAACCTCACACCACAGTGTGTAAGACAGAAACTGTAATCCTACATGGTTGGTCCTTGCCAATCAACACCTACATCAGTTTCAGCTAATAGGGGTCATTTACATGACAATGTTTTCAGCCAAAAGCAGAACACAATGTGTTTTGCCTGGTTTGGGGACGGAAAACGTTTAAAAACTGTCTCAAAGTTGAAGTTTTTGAAAATGCCGCCATTATCTAACAAGATGATGACAGTGTCAATCACTCAGTTCCCATGACAGAGAGCTACAGCCCCGGAAATGTTAAGGTCTGGATACGAGAGAATGAAAACAACACTGGCAGATTCAGTTTAAGAATCCAGCTAGAGTTAAAACGGTAACACTTTATAATAACTACACATTATGAATCATTTACTAAGCATTAGCATCTAGTGAGTTCATTATCTGTAAGGCATTAGCTCCGCATAAATAAACGTTAGTAAGCAGTTTATAACTGCAGCTACAAATGCTCTATTCTTGACTTATTAGCACCAATATATTGTGCTTAATAATTGTACTTTCATACTTTGTTAATGATTTATATTTCATTACTAAATTACGTATCGCATTATTTACAAACTGTTTGTATTTAAGAGTAGCTGAGGGGTTTTAGGATCATTCAGAATGAGTTAGTAAATGATTAATAAACTATTGAAATCAACATTTATCTATCTTATTAATCAGGCATATACTAATGGTTACAATGTACGTTAATAAATGCGTTATTAACTCATACATTTATTAATGTAGTGTTAATGCTTAACAGATAATGAACTCACTAGATGCTAATGCTTAGTAAATGATTTATAGTATGTAGTTATTATAAAGAGTTACCGTTAAAACTAATGACACATCTGATTAGTGATCATGTGCTGAATGTCAATCCAGCATTTACACTTTTCGAAGAGTGGATAAAAGACTTCCAGGGGTTAAAGTCCGCCATGACTAAAGCACTCACCGTAAAGCCGTGTGAGTTTTCAGGTAACAGTGTTTGTCTCATCTACACATCTTAAGCACGAGATGTTCCAACGTTATTTAATCCTTCATTTAATTATCACGATGCTGTCAGTCGTGCGACTGATACCATGTTTACCATTGCGTGCATTCACTGAGATGAAAGTAATTCATTCATTCATTTTCTTTAATAATCTGGGGTCGCCACAGCGGATTGAACCGTCAACTTATCCAGCAAGTTTTTACGCAGCGGATGCCCTTCCAGCCACAACCCATCTCTGGGAAACATCAACACATACACACACTCGTACACTACGGACAATTTAGCCTACCCAATTCACCTGTACCGCATGTCTTTGGACTGTGGGGGAAACCGGAGCACCCGGAGGAAACCCAAGCGAACGCAGGGAGAACATGCAAACTCCACACAGAAACTGCCAACTGAGCCGAAGATCGACCTAGCGACCTTCATGCTGTGAGGCAAACGTGCTACCCATTGCGCCACTGCGTCGCCATGAAAGTAATATTGCAGCTCATGAAAAGACCATTACTGCTATTAAGATAAGTAATAATAAGTTATACTATCATCTGTGCAATTTCAGACAGCACCCGTGAGAACAGCACTGTTATTATTGTATATATATTGTATCTCATTCACGTCAAGCAGTGCGTGCAGCGCCGGTGAGCGCATGTAGAGTTTTGTTTGTTAGTTGTGATTAGAGTGTTAATATATAATAGAATCTGTTCATATAAAAGATAACGGTAACGGTGCTCATCATTTTTGGTGGGTGCGACAAAATTTTGCCTGGTGCGCCTACATTTTTGAAGTTAGAAGCACAGGTGCTACCAAGAATAAAAGCGAGACCTTAATCGGTAGTGGAAATTTCGGGTTTCAAGAAAATGTTAAATGTAATAGAGCTCGGTTACAGTATTCCTTTATAAGCTCATTTCAGTCAGATAATTTCAGCTTTCAGATCCACTAAAATGGCAGGTGACAGTCAAATCAAGCAGATCGGGGCTGTCTGAAGAAAAGGTAGACACTCATCTTTCTGAAAATGAAAAAAAAAACTTAAAAATAGATTGAAATTCCATATAAAAACTAATTTTTTTTTTAATGTTTTATTTGTTTAACTGCAATATTTCATTTATTTTTTATAGGAAGCTTTTTGGTTTTGAGTATAAAGAAAGATTTGTTTTATTTGCTGCTAAGCAGAAACCCTGGAAGTATAGCTCTATAACTTTTTAAAGTAAAAGAAAAAAAAAAAAAACAAGATCGAACTTTTATTATGTTAGTAACGAACCGAACCGTGATTTTTGTGAACCGTTACACCCCTACCCGGCGCAATAAGGCACAAGACATGTATGGCAGATTTAGCGCAATAGTAATTTTCATGTTTCGTGCCACCGTGTTTAAGTGGCAAATCCATTTGCACTACTTTGTGGACTTATGGGTGTGCTGGTCTAGAAAGGAGGTGTGTTAAGGCACAGTGTTGGCACGTTGCCATTTTGAGAAACTGAAATAGACCCCACCATTGACCAAGTAAAAGCTGGTCTAATGTAAAATTAAAGGTCTTTAAAAAAAGCTTGTATTTAACTTGTTTAGTGTCTTACTTGTCAAATGTTGTCTTCACTTTCATGTCTTCTTCATTCTCATGTGCTTCTGTCTGTGTGTTGGACTTTACTGAATGTTTTCATTTTTTCTTTTGGTTTCATTTCCTCTGTGCTGTGCCAGTAATTCTCTCAAGTGTTTTCATGTCTTTGTGCTCTCAATACACGCTGTTGTTTCTTAGGAGAGTGGAAAGGTATTGCTTTCATGTGTTTTTTTTTTTGTTTTGTTTTTTTTTTGGAGTCATGTTACTCAATAGTAAACAACCACATGCTTTAGCTTAGTGTTTGTGTGTGCTTGTACACTACCTGACAAATCTTGATCCCAGTTGTAAGAGCAACAAATATTAACTTGACTACTAGTTGGTCGTTTAGAAAAGTGGCAGAAGATAGATTTTGCATCCAAATCATCAAAGATACCACAGAAGACCTATTGGAATCTGCATTGGCCCAAGATTCTTAGAGAAATCAGTCAAGTTTGGTAAAGGAAAATTCATGGTTTGGTTACATTGAGTATGGGGGTGTGCGAGGGATCTGCAAAGTGGATGGCAACATCAACAACTTGAGGGGCCCTATCATACACTCGGCGCAATGTGGCACAAGGTGCGACGCAATTGTTGTTTGCTAGTTTCAGCTTGGCGCAGGAGTCGTTTTGACGTTTTAGACATTCTGGTCTAAAAAGGAAGGCGTGTTGAGGCCCATTGCTGGCACGTTGCTATTTTGAGAAACTATAATAGTCTGTTCTATAGACCAGAACAAAGTTGGTCTAAAGTCCAGCGGAGAGCACATTAGTAGTGTGCCACGCTTACACATTGCTTAATACACACAGGATGTACTGCAATAGGCAAATATCTTTACATATGAAAAATAATTAAAATGCTAAGGATATATATATATATATATATATATATATATATATATATATATATATATATATATATATATATATATATATATAGGATATAATAAGGATTTTTATAGGATATAAATTTAAAGTATTAAAATATTACAAAACATATTATTTTCTAGCCTACATAAATATAAAAACCATACTTTCATGCCTTCTTCATCTCGGGAGGCTTTTTCTGTGTATTCGTGCCATTTTGCTTTTGTATAATGTTATTATTATTTGCAGTATTATTTTTTGTTATTTGCATATTTATATTTGTTTTATTAAAAACAAACTTAGATTTGCCCACCTGTCAGGTTTTAGACCATATGGGGCACAGAATGTGTATTTGGATATAATTGAATATAAATGGATATAAATGAATATATTTTCAGAACACACTTGGTTATTATTGTTAATTTATTCGTTTGCTGGAAATTAGAACTGAATTTAGAAATAGTTTTGAAACAAATCTTTGCGCTTAACAAACTAAATGAATTATTTATAGGCTAATTGATGTCTGTGCGTACAAGGTTTCCCTATCCACGAGAGCAAAAGCGAAAGTAGATAATGAGAGGCCTTATCTCTCATTCTCGCACTGCAGATGCTCTGTTTAACTGTTTTCTTGCTAATGAAATGCTCAGTTTTTCCACTTAAAAAGTCTGCCTTGTAAACAGCAAACGCACTATTGAGTGACACAACTGGCTCTTAAAGGGAATGGGAGATGAGACTCTGATTGGTTTATTCTCAAAACACACCTATAACTCATTAAGAAAATAAGCTCAACCCTTTTAGACCATGCGCCACGGCGCAAAGCGGATTTTTCCAACCTTGATGACTTTATTAATAAGTGATTTCAGAGCAGAGATGTAAGGATGCAGTCCTCCAAGCTCATGGAAGTCACACACAATATTAAGTCTTTCTCCACTGCATCATGACTTTATATTCTCTACTGTACATTATTTCTGTTAAGTGACAAGACTTTTGTCTAAGCAAAGTCAGACCTTTTGTAATTGAGTAATCAAGGCATGATCGTATTTTATTTTAGTAAAATAAGCGTAATCTAGAGGGATTTGCCTTTCATATAAGCCACTTCTGATATCAAATGATCAACTTGAAGTCAAGTTATTATTTGGTGTTCCTAAAACTTGGATAGATGACAAGACAGTCAGTCAGTGTGTAATAGCGATAGCGTCTGTGTGTAAGGTGATCTTTACAGGTTCAGTTTTAGTTAGCAGTGGTATTTTAGTTTGTGAAGCTGGTGTCAGTAGGTGTATCTGGTTTATGAGCAGTTCTGTCTGATTCATTTCTGTTTTCTGTTATTGTTGCAGTTAGAAGACGACATCGTTGCCAAGCCCAACTATTTTGCCACCATGAAAAACTTTGCTCTGCAACTTGCCACAGAGGACTGGATGATCCTCGAGTTTTCACAGCTGGGCTTCATCGGTACTATCTTAACTATCCCTTTCATGGGAATAAGTTACAATATTAAAATGCATTCAAAAAAAAAGTTGTCTTCCTTTACTTTCATAATCGCATTATTGTTGTTTTTACAACCTTTTTAATCATGTCAATGCAGCTTTGGTTAACATGAAAGAAAGAACATTTATTTGGTCATCTTAATTGATGTTGGTATCGTTTTATCTTTCTTTCTTTCAGGTAAGATGTTCCAAGCCCCAGATCTAAATCTCATCGTGGAGTTTATCTTCATGTTTTATAAAGAGAAGCCCATCGATTGGCTGCTGGATCACATACTCTGGGTCAAAGTGTGCAACCCAGAGAAAGATGCCGTAAGTTAATACTCCCCGACCGCTTGCGTGACCTTCAGCTCTCCTCCGCTGTGGTGCATCAAGCAGAGAGACTTTTCACAGCTCTGAATGCAGCAGAAGAGGAACCTGTTTTTCTGATTTCTCCATTTTATCACACACACATCGTCATGCCTCTATATTCACTCTTAACTCTTATTTACCTCATTCACACTTGCTGTATGTGTGTTCCTCTTCAGAAACACTGTGAGAGACAGAAGTCGAGTCTGCGCATTCGTTTCAGGCCCTCTTTGTTTCAGCACGTAGGCCTGCACTCCTCTCTGGCTGGGAAAATACAGAAACTCACGGTAATTTATGTCATGACTCTTGTGTTTTTTTTTTTTTTTATTGTTTTTTTTTAAGTTCTGTTTACAACCAGGATAAACATCCATTGTGGTGAGCTAACCAGGAAGTTAAAATCCTTGTTACGTGATTACTTCAGTTGATATCCAGGACACGTTGTTTACACAACATATAGGTTTGGTGTTTATTCCCCAAAACAGCTTTTGAAGCTAGCTACTTTTTATATTGCTGATCACCAAGGTTATTATAGGTAACGAAAATGAACAGAAAAAGAAAACTAGATTTAAAAACCATTTTTGTTAACTGAAATAAAAATATAAACTAACTGAAATCGTATTGTGTGCATTAATGATGCGCGGATGGTGGTTAAATCCGCGGGCGCTGCGGATAATCCGTGGGTTGGGTAGTAAAAAATACATTATGATTAATTGCGGGTCGGTTGCGGGTGGATGTAGCAGGGTATGGCAGTGGACCAGCCAATAAGCAGAGAGTGGGTTTTGCAGAATAAGAAGATGAGACGCCCAAAATAATGGATGAAGTGCAAGAGTATTGTTCAAACTTTCAGTTAGAGGATCATCAGAGGAAAATCTGCTATCGTTCTGCGAGAAACAAGATCGCTTTTTTTTCCGGCAAATTCAACTGATTCTTTTGGAAAGATCTGAGAACCGATGAGCTGTTAATATTGCGCATGCGTCCTTTCGGTTTTGTTTTTAAATGCTTAATATATAACAAACGGTTGTGTATTTAACTAAAACAAGTTATTTCAAAGTCATTTCACTCAAGTCCAAGTCAAATCTCAAGTCATGACAGTCAAGGGAAGTGACTGTTTCAGTTACTTCTGTATTTGCTTCATGAGGAAGAGTGGGAGATTGTTGCTTGGTTCACTTTCACTATGAAAGATATTTTGAAGAATGTTGGAAATAAACTGACATAGAACAGCAAAAAGTACTGTGAAAGTCAATGGCTGTTTCTTTCCAACATTCTTTGAAATATCTTCTTTTGCTTTTAACAGATGACTGAAATCAAACAGGTTTTCAACAAGAATTATTAATAACAGAATTTCCTTTTTTTTAATTAAGCTAGTCTCTTTAAACCTTTTACAGAAGTCCTCCAAAACTAAATTATGAACCTTTTAAACTAGAATACCAGGTTTAAAAGTTTCTTAAAATCCCTCATTTTCTTTTACACAAACTTGCTTTAACTTCATCTTCGCCTCGATGTGTTCCATATCCTGTGTTTTTTAAACAAAGCTTCTGGTTTTCCTAAATAATCTGACCTTTTCCCTGAATCTCACTTGCTGTTTTTACTCTTAAGGGCTGTTATAAATTAGCTGCACTTCCTGTTGACTTCAGTCATAACTTCCTCTGTCTTCTGCTCCATCAGGATAAAGATTTCCTGAAGCCTCTGCTGCACAAGATTCATGTCAACCCGCCGGCGGAGGTATCCACGTCTCTTAAAGTGTACCAAGGCCATACGCTGGAGAAAACCTACATGGGTGAGGATTTCTTCTGGGCCATTACTCCAATGGCAGGAGACTATGTGCTGTTCAAGTTTGACCGGCCCGTCCACATTGACAGGTCAGTCTGTCTCAGAACATTTGCCTCTTATGCCGAGTTCAGACTGCATGATTTTCCAACTAGTCGTGTCACAGATGTTTTCACACTGCATGACTATCTGGGCTAGCGTTTCGTCGCTGCTTTGTTTACACTGCAAGATGGTTCGGCGACAGGGACTTTCACATTGCATGACTTTACTATAGGGAGAATCGCCGACAACTTCGTCCAAACTATGTCTCACAGCCAAAAACACGTAGTATAGCCTATCTTTTGTTATTAACTACATAATAAGAAAGAAGAAAGAAGAAAGAAGAAAATTTAATGGGGTAGAACATGTACATGTTTGCTCACCTGGGTTTAAAGGGAATTAGCTATTTCTCCTCAACGTTGATAATAAACTAATTTCTTTCTGTATGAAACGTCAAACAGACACGGTTGCTCCTGAGTCCTGTCAAACCTCCATAGTTTTCCCTCCATTTCGTGGGTCCAAATAAACCGAAAAAGAGCGCTTTTAACTTCTCCCCCAGCCTCC
The DNA here is from genome assembly GCF_052040795.2 of Danio rerio. NCBI lineage: Eukaryota > Metazoa > Chordata > Actinopteri > Cypriniformes > Danionidae > Danio > Danio rerio. The sequence continues at coordinate 7,430,967 of NC_141029.1, read as the reverse complement.
CGCTGGCCTGCAGCAGGTATACACACACGCACACACAAGTGAATGCTGCTCTCTCATTGGCTGTAGGCGATGGCTGATGTTATTTTCAGTTAAAACTCAATTCACATGGCATGATTTGAATCAACGACAGCTCCAGATATTCAGCACGCCAAATATCTCACAGGCATCGGGGACTCATCGGCGATTCTCTCAGATCGCGTCTTTGATCGTTCATACTGTGTGATTGTCACTCACGTGCACGAGCACCGATTTGCCTGTGATTTCAGGCATTTATCTGCGATTTCTCAAAACCTGTCGGCGAGCTAAAATCGGGGCTACAATCACGCAGTCTGAACTAGGCATTAAAGGGATAGTTCACCCAATAAATGAAAATTTATTTTTTTAAAAATGATCATGATGTCATGTTTATATCATTCGATAGCAACAATTATTGAATATATTTAATGATACATTTAGGAATATTAGGATTTTTTTTTATATTCAACCACTTTTAATTTACCAACATCAAATACTTAAATAGTCAAAAACAAAACAAAAAAAACATTATTGTACAAATATTATACATACATTAAACATATTTTATTATTTATAATAAAATAAACATGTTAAAGAAACTCTTAAACTTGATAAATAAAATGTTACCAAGTGTGTGCAATGGTAAACCTCAAACTCTGTCAACACACACATTATGATAATCAAATCTGAGCTTTCAAGTAAAGGAACCAAACATCATTATTCAAATACACACTGCAACATTACGAACTGTGAAGTTGGATGACTACATTACCCCCTAGGGCTGTGCAATTAATCGAAAATCCGATTTCGATTTTGGCTTTTAACGATTATGAAAAACCATTAATCGAGATAAACGATTATTCCATCACGTACCGCCCTCTTTCCAGTTGTACACGTGTGAAAACTCTTTGAGAAAAGTGCCTCTGCAAAGCTCAGTTCCATGTGAAAATGACTAAAAGCATGTGCTGTAATGTAACTTTTGCAGCAAGGGATGCACATCATCCACGCTTAGCCTCGGACAGGTAGCGTGTGCGTGTTTGCGCACGCGCCGCGCTTAGCCTTGGACAGCAGAGCGCACACACACATCTAACGCGATCTTAATGTGAGCGCTTTAATGGTGAAATACATGCACATTTGTGTCAGAGCGCGGTGTTTAGTGATTATTCATATTAACCCTCATTTGTGTAATAAACAAACAAGTTGAGAATCAAAAGACACGAGAAAGAGAAACCATATCAGAGCCGCACGATTCTTAAAGTGACAGCGTGCGATATTCCTGCTGCTGCCGACTGTTTTTATTATTAATCAATAATAAAATCAAAAATACTCATTTCTAATAACTGATTTCTTTTATCTTTGCTATGATGACAGCACATTATATTTTACTAGATGTTTTTCAAGATATTCAGCTTACAGTGACATTAGGGTAAATAGACAAGTCATTGTATAACAGTAGTTTCTTCTGCAGACAATCAAACATATATATTGCTTAAAGGGGCTAATAATATCGAGCTACTAAAATAGGTTTCAAAATATTCAAACCTGCTTTTATTCTAGCTGAAACAAAACAAATAAGCCTTTCTCCTGAAGAAAAAAATATTATAGGAAATACTGTAAAAAAAAAAAAACCTCTGTTAAACATCAATTGGGAAATATTTATATATTAAAATAAATTCACCGAAGGAAGAATAATTTTGACTTCAACTGATAATCGTTTTAAATAATCGTGATTACAATTATGACCAAAATAATCGTGATTATGATTTTTCCCATAATCGAGCAGCCCTATTACCCTCTCATGCTAAAAACTCTCCATATGGGGAGGTAGTGGCTTGGATGCACAAGAAAAGAAACCAAAAAGCCATTCTGGCAACATCCTTACATTCTTTTTTTTTTATAATCTCCTCACTCCTCTCCTTTGGTTGGGAGTGCAGCGCACTGTTCTGTACTTCTGAATGGCTTTGGTATTTAAATGTTTCTGTCGTGTCGTATTTGCTGTGGAAAGCCAAATCGGTCTTCGCTGGAATCTTGTTGTGTCGCATATATTTAGGACATGGTGTTATAGAGAATTATCACCTGCCTGCAACAAGACAAAACAACGACAACACAGTGCTATTTTTAAATAAAGTCAAAATGTTACGCGTTATAATACAATAATGCGCAGCTATTACATATTTAAACAAAACTTGTTTCTTCTTTTGACAAACAACCAAATATGAAGAAGCAAGAACAGAATCCGCTTCAAGTCCTCCATTGTTGTTTATGGGACTGTTGTAGAGTCCACACATTGATTCTAAATGTGTGGAAAGCACACATTCCTCTCTCTATTTGTGCGTGTTTGTCGATTTGTCGTTTACATACTGTAGAAAGTAATGAACTTTAGTTCGCAAAAGATGCGAAACGTGACGTCGATTGCAACTTTCTTCCATACAACATGTTTATCAACCAGCAGTAGAAACACAAGCCTGATCAGGGTGACCCGTACCAAACCATAGTGCACTGTACTAAACTGTACCACACTGCTCAGTGAAAATGAGGCATTTCTGTAAGCATCACCTTTTCTAGAAGCAATGTTGGCAGTCACTGTAATCAAGAGACGTCACTCACACGTCTCGCTGTCCTCACAGGGAAGAAGAGGTGCCTAATGAAACACTTCTAAAATAAGATGCTGCAACCAAAAAACCTCTGGAGAGGAAGAAACAGAAAGGAGGAAACTCTGCTGAGCAGATATTCATTACTCAGAGAGAGAGAGAGAATTATATTTAGAGATGAAATTTTTTTTTTTTATTTGCTTGTCAGATTTGGGTCAGTATATTAGATTTTAGTTTTGTGTGTTTTAAGCAACACTTTGGTGCCAAATAAAATGTTTAGAAGCTTGATTAAATGTTACATTTTCTATACCAGGAGTTAAAGTGGTTAATAATTTGATTCGTTTACTTTTATAGTTTGAAATTGATGCTAAATTTGAACATACTTCTGTTATCATTTATATTTAATGGTTTGGAATATGCTGTTATCCAAAGCAAATTGCAAATAAACTTGATAGAGTCAACTAAAGAAAAACAGTATGCGAAAACGATTGTAACAATTCCCAGTTAGTATCATTCATTCATTCATTCATTTTCTTGTCGGCTTATTCCCTTTATTAATCCGGGGTCGCCACAGCGGAATGAACCGCCAACTTATCCAGCAAGTTTTTACACAGCGGATGCCCTTCCAGCCGTAACCCATCTCTGGGAAACATCCACACACACATTCACACACACACTCATACACTACGGACAATTTAGCCTACCCAATTCACTTCTACCGCATGTCTTTGGACTGTGGGGGAAACCGGTGCACCCGGATGAAACCCATGCAAAGGCAGGGAGAACATGCAAACTCCACACACAAACGCCAACTGAGCCGAGGTTCGAACCAGCGACCTGCCTCGCCATTAGTTTCATTTAAAAGTTAAAAAATTTCAACAGAATGTTGTTAACTGTTAAGTGTTAGGCCCAATCCCAATTGTATTTTTGTACCCCTAACCCTTCCCCTTTGCCCTTACATCCCAGGGTTAAAGGGAAGCACTACAGCACCTGCACACGTCATCATATGTCCTCGCGATCTCTTGCTTTATATGAGATCAGACGATCGCGACTGCTGTAGTTCTTCCAGTTGTGTTGTTTTTTAGTATTTGTCTTTCGGAAATCACTGAAGGCATATATCATGTCATCATAACAGTCTAATATGGCAATAAGATCATAACTATACTGCGCATTTACACAGTGGCCATATTCATTTATGTAAACACACCACAGTGTTTCCTCTAGGATTTTTTCCAGCTGTGGCGGCAGGCCTTTTTTTTTACACAGATCTACCGACTACCTGTGGTGTTATTATTTCAATGACAAATGTCGTGAGCGCAGTATTAGAAGTCGGGATGGCATTTATGTAATAGCCTACGAGCATGCGAATCTCGTGCTCCTGCTCGTGCACAAAACTTCTTGCACGCCATCTCAAATATAAGCCGATTCAGAAGCGCGCAGATCTTCATGTGCGCTCTCAAATAAACGCCCCGCCATGGAAGAATGAATGTAGAAACTGTAAATAGTAGACACTGTAAAAGGCTCGTTCTCAGCCATTAGACATTACTGACAGGGTATTTCAGTGTCATTGAGTGTCAGAATGTTGTGGGACTGCTGTACAGGAGTTATTATTAGGGATTATAGATTGCGAATTTTAGCGGTTTTTATTTTAACGTTTTTTGAATTTATTAAAACATGTCTTTGTTTGTTTTGAAAATTCGTAATAATGACAAAAAATACTAATTAGTGGATCTCCTTACTTCAGGGTGCAGCTGGAGCTAGTGTATTCTGGGAAATTTTTCTTACCCCTTGTTTTCGAGTGTGGTCCTGAAAAATCTTCGTTCGAAGGGGTGTATACCCCTTGCCCTTAGCCCTACTCCTTCAAGCTAAAGAGAATTGGGACACCACTACCCCTTCACAGGCACACGGAAAGCGAGGAGTAGGGGTAAGGGGAAGGGCTAAGGGGTAGAATTGGGATTGGGCCTTAAAGTGTGTTCAAGTCCACCTTTCCAAGTCTATACAAATTGTAGCATTTTAAACCAACAGTGTTGCGAAATGTAGACCTAATATTATTATTGTTGTTCTACCATATGTTTGAAGTAACAGTAATAATAGCCTACTCATATTAACCTTTATTTTACATCTACAGAGTCGTGAGAAAATTGTGGACTACAAAAAATCGTGATTTTCATTTTAGCCAGAATTGTGCAGCCCTATTTCAGATACTACAAAGTATTTGGTTGGTCAAGATTTGATAAGGAAGTATGAAGGGACGTGAATAAAAAAAATGGAAGTGACAAACTGCAAGCTTTAGATGTTTATGTCTATATACGCAAATTTTGTCACTGTTTTATACTGTAGCACACTAGCTTACAGATACCCTGATGCTAACGTCTAAAAATAAAATTTTTTATTTTAACTGGACCTTTAAAATATGATTTTATAAATTGTGCTCCAGCATTTTTATAATCTAAGGTTGAATAACTAATGACAGATTCTTCTCTAGAAAGCCATCTTGAGTGTCTGTTTCAATAACATTGAGCAATGTTTGATATTATAATGATTCCTGAAGGCAGACTGAAGTAATGATTCTGAATCTTCCCCTTTACCATCACAAAGACTTCAAATACATTCTGGTTGGAAAGGGTTATTATAAACTACCAGTATATTCAGTTTTTACCCAATTTCTGAAGGCCCAGAACTGTCTAGCAATAGACCAGGAACATTAAACTATCCTTGCAGTCGATTCCTTCTAGCGAAAACATCAGACAGAGACAATGGCTAATTAAGAAACCGATGCGGACAGATAGTCATGCTGTTCGCACATTAATTTTCCTCGTCTTGACCCGTTCAAAGTATTTGTCTGAGTAGAAACCGTGCTAACAAGATGAAGCGTCGGTTTACTTGCGTGTGACTGGATTTAATTAGCGGCCCACATAGTGGCCTATGTAGAGCCCCCTTATCAGTGTACGTTCAAGCTGTGGAAGTTAAGACCAGTTCTTCTTGTCTATGTCCTGCCAGCGTTTGTACATGCGTGTTGTCGAATATTCATGAGCTTGTGGCCTGTACATGCATATTCATTAACAATCAGCTTTTGATTGGCAGGTTCCTTTTTCGCAGTGGAAACCAGGAGCACCCAGGAGACAAAATCGAGAACACTACTGTCGAGATCCTGCCCTTTTCGGTAACTAATAAAACACCAACACCTACAACACATTCTCAATTAGAAAGAGATGGTTTGCTGTAAATGTCCAAACAAGTCTTGGGGCGACAGGTTTGGCGTAGGTATCTTGCAGATGCTAACACCAGGGCTAATTTTAGGCTATATTTACGTGTTTTCATTTTAACGTGAAAATGATCCTTGTCCATACTGTTGCTTTTAATAAAGTTCAGAAAAGATGTCTACGCTACATGACTGAAGTAACCAGGGGCCTCATGTACAAAGACTTGCGTACGTACGTACTTGTGTGCATCCGAATTACCGTGAAACTGAGCACACATGCACGAGAACAAAACCCCTCCCTGCCTCCTCCCCCTAATAAATATGTTAATGACTTCACTCTGGCAAAATCAAACGAAAAAGCAATGGCAAAAGCAAGAAGAGAAACTTCACTGAACGTGAATTGGAGGTGTTCCTATCAAAGGTAGACCGGAGAAAAACTGTTATTCGCACATTTGTCCTCCGCAATTAATAACAAAAGAAAAAAATAGAGTGGGAGAGTTTAGCTGACGTGGTTAACGAAGTGGGGGCTGAACATTGCTCTGTAAATGAATTCAAAAAGAAATGGTTCGATGTGAAGGTGCAGGTTACGAGGAGAACAGCGGCACACCAAGTGTGGACCAAACAGGCAGGGGAACAGGGGATGCTGAACTAACACCCTTTGAGGAGTAGAGTTGGGTATCGTTTGTTTTTTTCCAATGCCAATGCTAAATCGATACTTTTAAAACGATACCGGTGCCTAAACCGATACTTTTCAGCAAAAATTTTATATATGCCAATTATATATGCAAATTCAAACCCTTTATTCAAACCCATTTTTATGCACCTTCCCTCTTTCCCTCCTCCGACACTCCCCTCTAAACATAGCTGGACACGCCCACTTTCCTGACTTTTTCAAACTAAAGGGTTTCATGGCCCTTTAAGAAGGAACATAGAAACGTTATCTGACTATCATCTAGCAGCTAAATGTGTCTGGAAAAATATTCAAAGGCTTTTATTTTCATAAACAGTGCGGATGTGAATGCGTATAAATGTTCTGATTGGCTTTAGTAGGCGTCTCACATCAGTCTTTACGGCAATTTATCTTCTGCGTTCATGTATGAGGATATAATTATTTGAACACACTTCATTATTATTGTTAATTTATTCGTTTGCTGGAAATTAGAACTGAATTTAGAAATAGTTTTGAAACAAATCTTTGCGCTTAACAAACAGAATTAATTATGTAGGCTAATGGATGTCTGTGCGTACAACACCTTTCCCTATCCACGAGAGTGAAAGTGAAAATAAAGAGGCTAAATAGAGGAGGCTCATTCTTTACCCTCGCACTGCAGATGCTCTGTTTAACTGTTTTCTCATTAGTGAAGAGTTCAGTTTTTCCACCAACAAAGTCTGCCATGTAAAAGGCAAATGCGCTATGGCGCGATGCAACTGACTCTTAAAGGGAATGGAAGATGATACTCTGATTGGTTTATACTCAAAACAGACCCATAACTCATTAATAGAATAAGCTCAACCCTGTTAGACCATGCGCTAGAGCGGATTTTTCCGTCCTTGAAATAGCAAAATTTGATTCTGACACTCCCTTAATGCTTTTGCGCCCTGTGCTTTAGACTTTGCGCCTAAATTGTTAAAATAGAGCCCATGATCACTTTCTGGAAAATGCATGTGTCTGTATGTATGAAAAGACCTATTATGATATTTAAAAAAGAAAACATATCTACAAGATATGCTTTCTGCCATCTTGATTTCTATAAACTTTGAAAAAATTAAACAAAGCTCAGCATAGCTGTCATATGAAAGGGGTTTGACAAACTCAGGGAAGAATAAGTAGTGATTAGCCATGTTTTCCTTTTTAAATGTCTGTGTTTTGGTCAGGTTTTTGAACAATTAAAAGAGTCTGCAGCCATTTCCAAGGTTTGTAAACTCTGCAGAAGTGTGAATGCTTGGCTTAACCTTAGCTAAAATCATTTGAAAACATAAAAGCAGTAGTGTAAACATAGCCTTAGTCAATGACAGGTTGAGCTGCTGCAGTAATGAGGCAGTGAACTGTCATCCTGCTGTGATACAGAGCTTCAAATGCGCTTTGATGTTTGTCCTAGAAGTCTTTCCATGAATAAACTAGACTGTAATTCATCATGGTTTGTGTAAATGGCGTGTTTTTGGTTATGTTTTTTTTTTTTTTATCATAGTATACAAACATTACGCCCACACTTGTGTCTGATGTTATTAGCATAATGCTAGTCCCTCTCAGGCTCTGTAAGTGCCGCCAAATGAGGATGTTACAGTATGTATCTCTTGCAGGACGGCGAGTTGAAGACCAAAGAGAAATACAAAAGAACAGAGGATCGCTTTTACAGACTCGGTGAGTCGTTCCATTAATGCTCACATCAGCAGTTTCACACTTAAAGCAAATGATTGTTCTGCTTTGAATGTAAATGTTGGTACCTCTTTAAAACGATGACACCCATTCATTCAGCTTGTGCTCAATACTTTTCTCTCAGCATGAGGAAACATATACATGTTTTATATACAGCTGTGGGGGAAAATGGTTGAAAACTGGAAAATGGATTTTGTCTGTATTATAATTATGGATTTTTGTTTTAAAACAATTTTATCAGCGGTCACCACAGCGGAATGAACCGCCAACTTATCCAGCATATGTTTTACACAGCAGATGCCATTCCAGCTGCAACCCAGTACTGGAAAACACTGCACCACCGTTATCATATTAATGTTAAATAAAGGTAGAGTTAGAGACTTGAAGTTAAAGTAATAAAAAAATGTCACAAAGTCCAGAAATAACGCAAAAACATTAAAACATATGAACAACGAATTAAATACCTGAATAAAAACAAGAGAAAATCACAAGAAAATAATAATAAACGACTGCCAATACTAACAGTTAACATGCAAAATAATCAGCAAGACTCATCAAGTCTAACAGCGGTGATGCATCAAGAAATGGTGCCCAAATTTAACAATACAGTCACTTTTGATCCATTTATTTCATCCATGTAGAATAAAATGATGATTTTGTTTTTGGTGGGGATAGAAATGAATACTTTTTAAAAGTAGTCTAGGGGTCTGTTCTTTGTATGTGGATTACTCGATTAGCTGGATTTGGATGTTGACGATTTGACATGTTCCAGGATCGTTTCGTTCTTCAAAACTCATCTGAAACTTTATATATATATATATATATATATATATATATATATATATATATATATATATATATATATATATATATATATTAGGGATGTAACGGTATCAGAATTTCACGGTACGGTAATACCTCGGTATGAATGTCACGGTACGGTATTTATTAAATCATTTACAGGAAAAAACAAAACTTATGAAAATACTCCAAAAAAGTGCCAAAAGTGTCAATGACATACAAATTAGCCATCTATCTGTAAGCTTAGAAACAGGAACTTCAATTTTAATAACAAAAAATTATTAAACCATGTAAAAAAAATAAAGTTTCAATTTAGTATTGTTGAAAACTCATCACATTCAACATTTAATCACTCACTCACTCACTTAGATAGAGATGGGTTTAAAGGAAAATTATCATATAAATATAATCTGGTAAAAGCTGGTATCTCTGGGTATTTACAATGTCCCCTGCAACAGAAAAAACCCCTCTCATTTGGGACTGAGGTTTCTGGGACAAGAGAGATATGACTTGGCCCAGGTTGACAGCAGTGGGTAACGTTGTGCATTGTCTTTCCCCCACTTGAGAGGACAAACCATGAGTAAGATAGAGGTCTCATGTCTGCATCAATCTGAACAGTGTGCTGACAACACCGCTATTCAGTACACGCGCGACAACACAGCTGATAAGAACTCGCGCGACAACACCGCTATTCAGTACGCGCGCAACAACACAGCTGATAAGAACTCGCGCGACAACACCACTATTGCTTTAGAGTTATAACACCCGCTTTAGAGTTTTTCAGCTCTTTTTCATCCCCGCTTCTAGCAGCAAACTCCATTTCCGCATTACTGGATCTGTAGCGACAACAGACCGCAAGGGATGATGGTCAAGCATGGGCTGATGGGAAATGTAGTTTCAGCTACCTCCCGTTCGCTTCATTCGCCTGAGCAAATTTTCTCAGAAGACCTATAGTTTTACCGAGTCATGCGACTTTGGTAATATCGAAAAAAATTAATATTGCGGTATGACGGTATTTACAATACCGTTACATCCCTAATATATAAATATATATATATATATATATATATATATATATATATATATATATATATATATATAAACTGTATAAAAATCTGCACTCTGAAATAAAAGTAAAAGACAGCCACCTGGTGGTTTAAAGAGAAAATTTATTAATATGAACTTTTTAGATGCTAACGCTTACATGCACAATATTCGACTTAAAAAAAAGGATAATAATTTATGCAGTCATGCACGTGTTTTGATCACTAATATGCAGGTGATTGACACCTTTACCGATATCAAAATGCTTTTTTGATGCAAAATTAATTTATAGTTATTCCTTTTGGCGATTAAAAATAACTTGAGTAGGCCTATAGTCTACTATAATAAAGAAAATCTTCTCTAAATGTAAAACTAAATACATTGATATGCATTGAAATACATGATGAATACTCTTGACACATGAAAGGGTAAAGCCTGCAGCTCACAACAAACGTGGAAAATTATGTTAGCAATTTTGCTAACATGTCATGGATAATTGAATATTAATCAGATGATGTCATTACGCTGCTCTGCATGATTTCGAGGATCGATAGATCTGTCCCTCACAACACACGCAGCGATCTCAGATCAGTTCATCCAGACATTTTAAGCTGATTCGCCAACTTGTTTGATTAACCAAATTAGCCAGAGATCAGTTATCAAGATCAAAAGATCCAGGATCTGCTAAATCATCTTTTTTAAGCGAGGTACAAAGAACGGACCACAGGTCCCAGTGTAACTTTTGTTAAAAGAAAAACTTAGTTATATATGATAATAAAAAAGATTTATAATGTTATATAAGAAAACTATGTTTTTTTATATAGTCTGCTCTTCTCTTTGAGATTGTTTTACATAGTCTGCTCTTCTCTTTGAGATTGACAGTATTTCTGTGTTTTCTCTCTGTTCTTCAGCTCAGTTTGAGAATGGAGTGGCTGAGGGGACTGTGGAAGCTGTTTTTAACCCTGTGGTGGCTGTTCGTCTGTCCGTCCAGAAAGACTCTGCTGTCTGGGCCATTATTAGCGAGGTCTGTTTGCTGTTTTCTGGGCTTGAGCTGGATGGTGGTGTATCAGAGTAAAGATTTTACTGTGCTGTAAATATATAGGTCCTATTCTCTTCATTATTTTGACTTTTGTTTTTATGTACTTCTGTAAGTATGGATCAATGTTAAGCTCTCATTGCATTAGGCATGGGCCGGTATTCACCTTAATCTTCGCGCACGAGCGGGCGCAGCCATTTTAATCATTTTGGCTCGAGACTTCCAGTATTAATCACTTCCATTCATTGTTTAGACGTAAAAACAGATTTTTATGCTGCTTGATGCTGGAAATTGATACTTTTTTATTATTATTGATACTTTTTTAATATTATTTTTTACCCGCTCGCAAAAAATACACACTCAGGCCTTGTTTACACTAATACGTCTTAGTGTTAAAATGTCATTTTAGAACTAAAATGATCCACATCCACACCGTTTTACCTATTCCCCTTGGCCACAACTGGGTCTTCCAAACAGACCATGACCCTAAGCATACTGCCAAATTAGTAAAATGTGCTTTAAGGACAACAGAGTGAATGTTTTGGAGTGGCCATCACAATGCCCTGATCTCATTCCTATAGAAAATTTGTGGGCAGAGTAGAAAAAGCTTGTGCGGGCAAGACAGCCTACAAATCTGACTTGGTAACACCAATTCTTTCAAGAGGAATGGGCCAAAATTCCTTCAAACTATTGTGAGAAGCTTGTGGAAGGATACCCAAAACATTTGACCAAAGTTATACAGTTTAAAAGCAAAGCTAAAAAATACCAAGGAAATGTATATAAACTTTTAACTGTCTAGAAATTAATAAAAAAATTCTCAAAAAAAAGTCTTTGATTATTCTGGCATTATCTTTTGTTTTCAATCACTTTAAGAAAAAAAAAAATTAAAATATATATATATATATATATATATATATATATATATATATATATATAGATATATATATAGATATAAATTAGGGATGTAACTGTATCAGAATTTCACGGTACGGTAATACCACGGTATGATTTTCACGGTACGGTATTTATTGAATCATTTACAGGAAAAAACAAAACTTATGAAAATACTCCAAAAAAGTGCCAAAAGTGTCAATGACATACAAATTAGCCATCTATCTGTAAGCTTAGAAACAGGAACTTCAATTTTAATAACAAAAAAATGTTAAACCATGAAAAAAAATAAAGTTTCAATTTAGTATTGTTGAAAACTCATCACATTCAACATTTAATCACTCACTCACTTGGATAGAGATGGGTTTAAAGGAAAATTATCATATAAATATAATCTGGTAAAAGCTGGTATCTCTGGGTATTTACAATGTCCCCTGCAACAGAAAAAACCCCTCTCATTTGGGACTGAGGTTTCTGGGACAAGAGAGATATGACTTGGCCCAGGTTGACAGCAGTGGGTAACGTTGTGCATTGTCTTTCCCCCACTTGAGAGGACAAACCATGAGTGAGATAGAGATCTCATGTCTGCATCAATCTGAACAGTGTGCTGACAACACCGCTATTCAGTACACGCGCGACAACACAGCTGATAAGAACTCACGCGACAAAACGGCTATTCAGTACGCGCGCGACAACACAGCTGATAAGAACTCGCGCGACAACACCACTATTCAGTACGCACTAGGGTTGGGCTAATCTAAGCTATAATGCCGATCCGATACGCATCTCGATACAAAGAATACGATCCGATATATTAGCGATACATTTGTGACATATTGCGATGCAACACGATACGATTCACACCCATATCACGATACGATGCGATATTTCAGCACTAACTAATTAGATCAAGTTTATGAGATTATGTAAAAGAGGATGCTGTGCCATTGAATGAGTTTGATTATTTATAAACCAAGCAAAACCAAGACTTTTTTTTTACAAACTGGCTTTTCTCTCAGAGCCAGAGTGTCAGTTTACAGTAGAGGGCCATTTTAGAACCTATAGCACATATTATTTAAGTATTTTCAAAATAAACAGAATGTATAAGTGCAATATATATAAAAAAAATATGTATATATTTGCACTCTTTCAACATAAGTAAATTTAGCATTGCACAACAAGAATTGTGATTTAACTTTTCAACTATGAAAACAAGTTTTACAAAGATATATTTTGCCACTGATTATTCAAAACTTAAGGTGGTGAACTAGCAGTGTTATGCTGCTTTGAAACATCACTGTCACTGTAAACAACAGGCTAATAAAAATATAACAAACCAGCATCTTCTTGCTGTGAGGTGGTCAAACTACCCACTGTGCCACCGTGACACCCAATTATTTTTATCATTATTATTATTAATATTATTATTATTATTATTAAATAAAAATTAACAGGAGGAGGTGTTTAAAACCTTCGTTCTCCGTGACACTAGGCTGAATATCTTTGCAGATGAACAATGCAATAGCATTCGTTATTGGCGTAGAGCGAGCAGAACTGTTGCGCATGGAAAAAAAACTTGCAATGCTTTTCTCACCACTTTTGGAGCTGGTTGAAGCAGTGCGAAAGCCGGGGATGCAGAAACACTGGAAGATGCTTCCACAACAACACCGTGGCGCCGCTTCAAGTGAGATTTCAGATTAGTCGGACTGCCCGCGTATTTTACAGATGCGCGGCACATTTTGCAAATTGCATTTGTCCTGTCATGTCGTCCATTCTTAAATCCATAATGTTGCCATACTTTAGATTTAAAACTCAGTGGGGAATAAAATGTTTGTTTTGCTTTTCGCGCTTTCTGAGGGCGCTCCACTAGCTTCATCCGCACACCTGATACACTGAGTTGTAGTGTGTGCACATCCGCAAATCCGTTGCTAAGGCATACTTTATGTAGGTCGATTAAATTATGCGCCAAAAACAGGTTGACAACACTTGCTAATAAATAAAAATACATTCTATATTAAAAATATAAGCTGTATCTCGGAAAAATCGATGCATCTCGCAAAAACCGATGCATCTCGATTTTCTTCTAAAATTTCATTCATCCTCTGCTGCTCAACCGATGCACTCGCATCGTGCACGCGCATGACCGTGTATCGATACATATCGATGAATCTTCCTATCCCTAATATAAACTTTTGACTGTCTAGAAATTAATTAAAAAAATTCTCAAAAAAAATCTTTGATTATTCTGGCATTATCTTTTGTTTTCAATCACTTTAAGGAAAAAAAAAAAAAAAAAATATATATATATATATATATATATATATATATATATATATATATATATATATATATATATATATATATATATATATATATATATATATATGTATATATATATGTATATATGTAATGGCAATGAATTCTGTGATAACACATTTAGCAACAATTTCTTTAACTTGATTGTCATATTTATGTCTGTTGTCAGATCCATATCAAGAGGATACCTGGATAACAGCCTGAAGGTCTCTGGTCATCTGAATGGAGACTTGCTGCTTAAATCCACAGTGACTTTTATCAGAGTGTGTGGAGGATCCTGGATTCATGGTCTTCACCGCTTCACTTTTTCCTCCGGTAGCTTTGTCACTCTCTCCTTTCCCCTTCTACTCTTCCCTGAGTTGGGTGTGAATGTGACTACTACTGTACAGAAAAGAAGTCTTTTTTTTTTGTTCCAGACACTGAATTAGTGTCGTGAAGAATTTGCAATCATCGACGCTCTCATGAAAGTTTGAAGTTTAGGGTTGAGTGCTGGAGGACGAGTGGATGTGCCCTACTGATGCAGAACTGAAACTGACCTCAATCTCCACGGCTGGGTTTCAGCCGAAAGGTGAACGACTGGGATGATTTTTAGATTTTAGGTTATTGATATTTGACACTCTATGAAGAACATTTCAGAGAGAGAGTAATCGTTGACTGCTTTGCCAAACTTTAAAAAGGCGTTTCTAGAAAACAAACATCATATCTTCGGCCACCAGGAGTGGCTTTTCTTCCTTCGTGTGGGTTTAATGTCTACCAATCAGTCATGGCTTTCGATCTGAAGGTTTTTAATTGCTGTTCTCATTTTTTGACGATCTATGAAGGTGAATTAATTTATTTGAAACAAGTCTTTTAATTTGTAAATGCTTTTATTTTATATTGATTGGATGTGGCAGAGAATTTATTGAAGTGAAGATGGTTGTTGTTTGTGTGTTTGTGAAGGGGGTGCCGAA
This sequence comes from Danio rerio, assembly GCF_052040795.2. Taxonomy (NCBI): domain Eukaryota; kingdom Metazoa; phylum Chordata; class Actinopteri; order Cypriniformes; family Danionidae; genus Danio; species Danio rerio. Next base: position 7,415,744 of record NC_141029.1, on the reverse strand, counting down.
CGTCCACTTCTGTGCCTTAACCTCCAGCGACCCCTAGAGGGCCTGGTGAAGGACTGCCTCGCGCCCCTGTGTCAAAACGCTTAAATCATACTATTGGACAAATCTCCGTATGCTTGATTTAAGTAGGATCTTGAAGTTTAGAGCATGGCATGTTCGTGTTTATGTTCCAGAATCTTGTCGTTTTCGTTTTTCCGTTGAGCATTTCCATCTCGAATAGTCCACTTTCATCATGCCTGTCAGGAAATGTGCTCCTTTCTATGCTGTATCACGAGAATCTGAATGTTCAGCGAGTCTTGATTAAGTCCAGATGGAATCTGCAGATTATGAGGGGTAAAAAGTGATTAATAAAGAAGATGTGGGTGATGTGCTTGGCTTTAACAGTAGCTGAAAGCACAATCACAAGCTGCTAAAGGAGCATGGTGATGGGGAAAAAATAGACTGCATTTCAAAGCATTTGAAAATGTTTCCATTTAGCCTTCTCTCAAATTTATTGTGTTTCATCTCAGATAAAACTACGCAACAGTACTTTTAAGAAACTGCAACACATTTCTTTGAGAAATATGATACCTTACAGACGAATTCAAAATAGATTGAATTACATTTGTGAACACCTTTCACAATACACCATTTTTGGGGGGAACAGATGAACATGCAACGTTTGTTAAGGGAATACTGTACTCTCTTGTAAACAAAAACAAATGAAAATAAAGCTTTCACGAGCATATGCAACATTTCTTAGAGGAAACAGACTCTTAAAATGCAAACAAAAGTTTGTTAAGGGAAGCAATAATGTTATGAGCAAATCATTAAAATGGTTTTCATTATAAAAATCCATCTTATCATCCTTTCCGTACGTTATGGCCAAAATTATTTGAACATTTGGCATATTTAAAGTGTTAGTTACCCCCAATATAAGCAGTCTGTTATTGACTACTGATCCTCATTTTAAGTCCAATCACCTGAGACATTCGTTCCTATTCAGAACATAAATTAAGATATTTTAGATGAAATCCTAGAGCTCTCTCATCTTCCTCAGACAACAAGGATCATGAGAAGTCCAGAAATGGAACCAAAAACATCATCCAAAAAACAACAACATGTGACTCTCAAAAGACTTTTGCGCACCAAACATTTTGTATTGGATTGTAATTTCTGTAGTACACATGCTCCCTTACAAGAAAGAGCAAACATTGTGGGAACAAAGTCATATTTACATATAACAAAAGTGTTCTTGGAGCTTTGTATGATTACCGTTAAACCACTGACGTCACGTGTTTGTCTTGGAATGTTAGCTCCTGTTCTGGGCTGTCTATGGAGGATGAGGGAGCTCTCAGATTTCATCTAAAATATCTTAATTTGTGTTCAGAAGATAAACAAAAGTCTCAGGGGATTTTTCATTTTTGGGTGAACTAACCCTTTAAGAAAGTTTAGATGTTAAAGTTAAGCTAAATTAATAATATTCCTAAAATGAGTGAAATATGCTTTATAAACTAGAGCTGGCGTAAGGAGATTTAGGTCATTTTCCTTACCAACTTCACTGTCAAAATGATCATGTTCTTTCATTGAATTCAAACCTCTCAGGAAATATGGACATTATGCTAGTAGATAAGCCGCTGCCAGACACACCAAATATTACAGATAAGTAACATCTGCATGTTTCATTAAACACGGTCGTGTTTTTGGAGGCAAAAAACATCCCAATGTTTAATAATTTTGACCACCGTTGCATTTTCCCCATCACCTTTTGCACCTTTAGGCGCTTCATAACAATAAAAGAATCTATGTATAGTACTTTCTACATGACATTCACATCATTTATATGCAGATTCTGTGTGGACCTGGTCAGGAGCAAAATATCAGCAGGACCGTAGATTTCCAATGGAAAAAGCTGCCTCTACATTCATTACATTGTAAAGCTACGGTTACGCTATTTTGCCGGTAGCTCCTGGCATAAAGACCCGGTGGTGAAGTAACTGCTGTACAGATTTCCAAAGTGCTCTCATCTCATGTGATTGTATATATAAATATCTTTAATAAGAAGGAAGTTTTAGTTCAGCCAGACATAACGTGTTCAAGTATCAGAGCATATCACCCTCGTTTCTATTGAGGTAAAGTCTGTTTTATATTGGCACATTCATTTTTAACTTTGTTTTTAACTAAATTTGAATATTCGGTCTGAAATCGCATGCAAGTATGACTTCAGAACAACATTAGCACTATTTAATTGGCTGTGTGCAGTGCTTTACTTTGATAGTCGTTGGCTGATTATATGATTTCACTATTTAGATACTTTAGATACACTATTAAATTACTTTTCTGAAATTATATTATTAAGGAGAACGTCTGAATGTGCGAATATAAAACTAACTTAATCCCAATCTCGTTTCTGTGACTACTCGGAGCTGGTTGTGAGCTGCAGCGTGTGTGTTTTGTAACTGAAAGCCAATGTACTGTCATAAACAATTGTTTACAGTTTGTTTCTGAGGTAAACCCTCGGTCTGGTCCAGGCTTCCATGAGATGGACGATTGGTCTTTCTCTGTGGTCTGCCGAATTGCTGCCTGTTATTTGAAGTCAGGTTTGTGCTCAGTGATCTGTTGTCCTCTAGGTAAGCTCTCATTGCCCTGCTGAAAGAAACAGCTTATATTAGCCTAGGCTGGTTTTAGCTGATGGACCAGCCTGGTTTTAGAGAGGTTTTGGCCATTTCCAGGTTGGTCTCAGCAATTTCCACCTTGGTCTTAGCTGGAATGACCAGCTAAAACATAGGCCTCAAACTGGATTCCTGGATGGCTGCAGCTCTGCACAGTTTTGCTCCAACCTTAATCAAACACAGCTGATCCAACTAATCATGGTGATCAACACTATTAGTGACCATTAAGCAGGTGTGTGTTGAAGGTGGTTAGAGCTTAGTATGCAGAGCTGTGGCCCTCCAGGAATTGAGTTTGAGACCATTGAGCCAACACCATCCTGGTTTAAACTGGAAATAGCTGGTTTTGGCTGGACTCCCAGCCTGACTAAGCTGGTCAAGCTGGTTTTAGCTGGTCATCTCCCAGCCTGACCAGCTAAGACCAGGCTGGAAATGGCCAAAAAGCGGTAAATAAATTGAGTTTGAGCGCCAGGGGTAGAAAATCCCTCTACAGTTACTCAAATTTATTTCATTAATAAGAAAAGCAATCAATATATTTATAAAAGGGAAAAACAAAACCTAAGCTTTATATTCAACACCTTTAGTTCAAATCATCATAAACCAAACAAACTTGGGCTGGTTTAAGCTGCTTTTTTTCAGCAGGGTGGGCAGTTCTCCATCTGGGACGAGCGCGTGTTCACCCTTCTGTCTTGCATTGAGATGAATCAGACATGAAACGTGCAGTCTGGACTTTCATGTGCCTTCATCTGTCTTTCTCCAGCTCTGACATTGATTTCAATAAACCAGTTCAACACAAACGTGGTCATTCATTGTTTCATGTTTCCGTGTTGCTCCTTCATTGCTCGTTTAATTTATAAAGTGCAATCATGTTGGCTAATTGAAGGATGCATTTCATTTTTTTAGGTGAATTATGTTTTAAATTTCTGAATAAATTATGTAAATTATGAATAAATTATGATTTTATAAGGTGTAAAAGTGATTTCTTATAGTTATATTGTGTCTGTGTTTGGCCTCATTAAGAATTTGTGAAAGTTCATTAGACACAATTAAATATTAAACACCGCAGCATTTGCAAACTAGCAACTTCTTGAAAGTCATTTAAAGACTTTAAACCATGAACACTTAATTTTTTATTATTTATTCATTCATTTTCAACTCTTTTTCGGGGCCGCGTTGCAGCAGTCTTATCAGAGAACCCTAAATTTCCATCTCCCCAGACACTTCCTTCAGCTCCTCCAGGGGGATCCCGATGCTTTCCCGGGCCAGCCAAGAGACATAGTGCCTCCAGCGTGTCCTGGGTCTCTTCCGGGTAAGACATGCCTGGAACACCTCCCTAGGTAGGCGTCCAGGAGGCATCTGAAACAAATGCCCAAGCCACCTCAGCTGACTTCTCTCGATGTGGGGGAGCAGCGGCTCTACTCTGAGCTCCTCCCGGGTGACAGCTACTCACCCTATCTACAAGGGTGCGCCCTACCACCCTGCGAAGGATTCTTATTTCAGCCGCTTGTATCCGAGATCTTGTCCATTCCATCATGACCCAAAGCTCATGACCATAGGAGGGAGTAGGAACATAGATTGACCGGTAAATCGAGAGATTTGCCTTTTGGCTCAACTCCTTTTTTAACACAACGGGCCGGTACATCGACCACATTACTGCTGCCGCTGCACCAATCCGCCTGTCAATCTCACGTTCCATTCTTCCCTTACTCATGATTGTAACCCTGAGATACTTGAACTCCTCCACCTGGGGAAAGCACTTTCCTCCAACCTGGAGATGGCAAACCACCTTTTTCCAGTGGAGCACCATAGCCTCAGATTTGGAGGTGCTGATTCTCATCCCAGCGTGTCACACTCAGCAGCAAACCGCCCCAGTGCATGCTAAAGGTCCATATTTGATGAAGCCAACAGAACAACATCGTCTGCGAAAAAGAGATGAAATCCTGTGGTCCCTGATCCGGACTTCCTCCAGCCCAAGCGTGCACTTTGAAATTCTATCAATAAAAATTATGAACAGAATTGGTAACAAAGGGCAGCACTGCCGGAGTCCAACATGTACTGGAAACAAGTCTGACTTACTGCCGGCAATCCAAACCAAACTCCTAGTCTGTTCACACAGGGACGAGACGGCCCTTAATAGAGCACCTCTGACCCCATACTCCCAGAGTATCCTCCACAGAATGCCACAAAGAACATGGTCGAATGCCTTTGCAAAGTCCACAAAACACATGGACTGGTTGGGCATACTTCCATGAAGCCTCGAGCACCCTGGTGAGCGTATAGAGCTGGTCCAGTGTACCACGGCTTGGATGAAAACCCAATTTTTCCTCCCAAATCATAGATTCAACTGACACTTTGAATTCAAATTAAATTAGCCATAAATTAATATTCTACATTAAATAGTCTTGTTTTAATATAGCAATAGTGTAGGCCTAGTAATCTTGGGTTTTGGACTATTGGTTAGCATTTAAATTACTAGTTTCACTTATGACATTTGTTTGTTTGATTGTTTATTTTTTTGTGAAGTAGAACCAAGGTTTGATTTTGTACGGGTAACATGAGACAGAATTATGAACAGCCTGAAGACCTTACAATTTGTCAACGCTACATACTTGGTTTGACAGCTTAATTAATCATAGTTAAATGAACATTAACCATGGTTTATGTTAAATTGTTTTTGGCAGATTGATTACAATGGTGTATCAGAGGTGTGTGTTGGAAACATGGTTGTGTTTTAAAAGGTTATTAAAAATGTGGTTTTATTGTCAAAACATATGTGACAAACGTAATTTTACCGCCATCTCTTGGTGAATAGAAGTACCTTACACTGTATGACCGTCAAACACTTACATAATACAACTGAAAACAACGCAGATTGTGAACGGTGTAGCATTATTTTACATTATTATTTCTCTTTTTAAAAGGATAGTACAGACAAAACTGAGAATTATTTCTTTTATTCACCCTCCACGTTTTTTCAAACCTGTGTTGGGTTGGAGATATTTTGACTGTCTTTCCTACTTTTTTCGTTTCCCGTTTTCATTTTTTTTTTCAGAATATCTTCTTTTATGTTCAGCAGAATAAAGAAACTCGTTTGGAACCATTTGAGGGCGAGTACATTGTCATTATAAGAGTACTATCACTTTAATAAATGCTCGCGGAGATGTTAAACACTTGCGAACTACAATTCCCACAGTGCATTAATGTACCACTTCCGAATATACGTCATATTTAAAATGGCCGCTTTCATAATAATCTCGCGTTAGACATACCTGTAGTTTGTTTAGTCGTTTTTACCAAATTCCTACTCTAATATTTAGCTTTATTGTGCTCGGATGAAAGCTCTGCAGTATGCCCAAATATTATGAAGATAAAGAGGATGACGGCCGCGCCTGCTCTGGATTAAGAGAAGATTTTAAAGCCTGTCTCCTTCAGCATGACTGTGTAGTGAAGGTAACATCTCATTTATCAAACCAGCAGTGAGCTGTCAACCCCTGACGAAAGTTAAAACCTTTTTTATTATCGTAAACGTGTGGTAGACATGTTTTTGGTGCATTTATTACAACTTGTATTACCACATTTTGACGACAAATGTTCGACTGTGGTTAGTTTAGCAAAAGCACGTTAAATGTGTGGTTATCAAGGATTAAAAAACTGTAAACTTCAGTTTATCTCGTAGAAAATCCACGATTAGCTTTCGTAAAATGGTTTGTTTCTGGTAAAAGGGGTGTATTTTTTCAAAATGTGGACCTTTTTGCAGTTCTTCACCTAATTTTCCATTTATTTATAGGATTTCAATTCAGCGTTTGACTTTTTAGCACTATTTTTTAGCTAGATTAGTCATTGGTCATAACCACTTTTTTAAGAACCAAAATATTTCGTCAATATTTACAATAAATAGATATGAATAATACTTATTTTTAAAATACAAATTTATTACATAATATTGCATCATTAAAAAACGGAAATTGTTTTAATATAAATGAAAAATGGATATTGTCATCTAACGTTATTAGGCAAATAACAAACTGGCCTAATTTCCTCAATCAGAATTTGGCCATTTGAATAACAAAATGAATGAATGAAAATAAAACATAATACAATTAACAAAAACAACTTCATGATTTGTCTAGCCTTTGCTGTAAAAAAGTACATTTTATTGAAAATTCATGGATAACACAATAGCCAAATTAATATTTAAATTCATTTTAATATGAGCCACTTTTGGTTCTTACACCCGGGGGCGCAACTACAAATTTACTGAGGGGTTTGCGGTAATTAGGCAAGTTATTGTATAACGTTGGTTTATTCTGTGTAGACTATCGGGGGGGAAAAAATAGCTTAAAGGGGCTAATACTTTTGACCTTAAAATGGTTCATAAAAAAATTAAAAGCTGCTTTTATTTTTGCTGAAATAAAACAAAAAGACTTTCTCCAGAAGGAAAAATATTATCAGACATACTGTGAAAATTTCCCTGCTCTGTTAAACATTGTTTGGGAAATATATATATATATATATATATATATATATATATATATATATATATATATATATAAAATACATTTTATTTATTTTAATTCAAAGGGGGGTAATAATTTTGACTTCAACCTTATATGCAATCAGTGGCCAGTCACACAATCTAAAGTTCATTGTCAGGCATTTCCCCCAATTGTCTAAAATATGCTGGTGTCTGTTTGTCCACAGGAAGGCAAGAAGCCCAGCGAGTGTCTGAAGGAAGGACATTGCAGAAGCATGCAGGTGGCTTTCTTTGAGTGCAAGAGATCCATGGTCAGTAAATCTCCGGTCAAATGTGTGCAATTTACTTGTCTGAACTGCTTTAGAAAAAGGACCATGGTTGTCTGAGGTTTGACAGATTTAATTAATTTATGTGATACACTAGGGCTGTGCAATTAATCGAAAATTCAGTTTTGATTTTGGCTTCTAACGATTATAAAAAAAAAGCATTAATGGAGATGAAAGGATTATTGCATCATATACCGTCCCCTTTCCAGTTTTACACATTTGTTGCTTTGCAAAGCTCAGTTTCATGTGAACATTACTGAAAGCATGTACTGTAATGTAACGTTTGCAGCACAGAATGCGGCATTGCCGTACATTTAAAATCATTCATGTTTTTAAAAGCGCGAGAGAGATCGCATGCTGTTGTGTGTTACGCTCAGCCTCAAGGATGAGCAGAGCACACACATCTAAAGTCATCATGAGCGCTTTAATGGTCAAATAGTTGTCAAAATGCGGTGTTTAGCGATTATTCATATTAACCCTCATTTGTGTAAATAACAAACGAGTTGAGAATGAAAAGACACGTGAAGGAGAAATCATTAACAAAAAATGTAACAGCGCACAATATTCCTGCTGCCGAATGTTTTAATCATTAATCAAACAACAAATGGAGAAAATCCCTCACTGCTCCTGACTGAAGGACTTTTTTTTTGTGATCAACGTTTTATTGACTTTAGATTAACATAACTAAAAGACATTCAAACAACCAAACAGGGGAGGGGGAGCAACAGACGTTTCAAGAATTTTCAATCTGAAAGATTTACATTAAGAAAAAAAAAAAAAACTTTACATGGTCATTTCTTTAGATAGTCCAAAATGCTGGAAGAAAAGCATTGCCATGCATCAATGGTACTAGGTCTAGCCTTATTAATTTGTGCTATTAAAGCTGCACAAGTCACTATTTTAAGAAGGCTATGAATCCAAATATTTTTTGCACACATGTGTGGAGTAAACTAATTTTGTATGATTGTCTTCTTTGCAGCTGTAAAACCAGCAAACAACATTCTCTTCTTTAGTGTACTTGTACAGAAATTTGTATCATCATTGAGAAGACATACACCAGGATTAGACACATAATCAACTTGTGGTAAAAAGAAACTAAACAGAATTTACATGAGACCACAGGTCGGCAACAATTGGACATTCCCAAAACATTACCAGAGGATACAGTGTTACAGATATGACAGTTTTAGTTAGACTGCAGTTTCATTTTAAATCTCTTATAAGGAGTCGTGTATGCTCTATGTATAACTTTGAAATGAATAAGACGATGAGCTAAGTGTTTAGAGGTTAACATTAGGTTAGACCACATCCTGTCCCAGTCAATCGAAAAGTTCAAATCTGTTAGTTCACTATTCCATATAAGTTTGATAGAGAGAGGCTTTGCAATGTGATCATTAAGTTTGCTATATATTACTGAAACAGATGGTCGACCCGAGGGTGGTGCGATCCAATCCCTGACTGAAGGACTTTTGTAGCTATTATAAAGTTTTTCTTACAGTGAAGATGCTTATAGAACAGTGTGTTTTATATGTTATTCTATTGTATTTATTTCCTTTTTCTTATTTACAGGGAGGAAAATAACTAAATGTTTCCAGTTTAAGTCAAAATTATTAGCCCTTCTAAATTTTTTAGCGACCCTTCTCCCCATTTTCTGTTTTCATTTTATTTTAAAATTATTATATTATTCTTATTTTTTAATTCAACTATAGGGGTGCGGCCGGTTAGGGGGCCTAACAAGACAATGTGCCCAGGGGCCCCTGAGTTCTTAATCCGGGCCTGGTTAGGATAATTAGGCAAGTCAATGTATAACCGTAGTTATTTCTGCATTGATTAAAGTTATATATAGCTTAAGGGGACTAATAATATTGACCTTAAAATAGATTTAAAAAAAATTTAAACTGCTTTTATTCTAGCCAAAATAAACAAATAAACCTTTCTCCAGAAGAAAAAAAAAAATATTGTAGGAAATACTGCGAAAAATTCCTGAATCTGTTCAACATTATTTGGGAAAAATTTATATATATATATATAATAATTCACAAGAGGACGAATAATTTTGATTTTAACTGATAATCGTTTTGAATAATCTTGATTACAATTATGACCAAAATAATCTTGATTATGATTTTTCCCATAATGGAGCAGCCCTATGATCCACTAAAGCTCATGATTTAATTATGATTTCGATTTGAAACATTTGTATTTATGTAGGTTTTCTGAGCAAATTTTGCTGTGAAAACCTAAATAAATACAATGTCCAAATAGCTTGAAACTAGCCCAAAAATATATGCCACCAGCCATTAATAAAATACATTTTAAATTATGCATTACTTAGTTTCCTAATTGAATATAATCAATATATTAGTTATTATAAGGATTATTTTATCATGGAAAACTTCCTTAAAGGCGTAGTTCACCCAAAAATGAAGATTCACTCACTCTTGAATCGTTCCAAATCAAGTTTCTTTTCTCTGTTGAACACACATAAAAAGATATTTTGAAATAAGCTTATAACCACTACTATGGAAGTCAAAGGTTACAGGTTTCCAAAATCTTTCAAAATATCTTCTTTTGTGTTTGACAGAAGATAGAAACTCAGACAGGTTTGGAAGCACTTGAGGGTGAGTAAAGGATGACAGTGTTTTCAGCTTTTGGGTGTTGTCTCTCTCTCTGGTGTGGTGCTGTTTAGTTCAAAATGTAAAGGATTAGTGCAGGGGTCACCAATCTCGTTCCTGGAGGTCCGGTGACCTGCAGCATTTAGCTCCAACTTGCCTCAACACACCTGCCTGGGTGTTTCAAGTATACCTAGTAAGACCTTGATTAGGTTCAGGTGTGTTTGATTAGGGTTGGAGCTAAAATCTGCAGGACACCGGCCCTCCAGAAACAAGTTTGGTGATCCGTGGATTAGTGCAAATGCAGAACAACTCTGGTGGAAGTGACCTTACTTAGTTTTAGCATCATAGGATGACATGTAATTGACACAATATATCAAAACATGAACCTGGAGAGAAAAAAACAGCTCGCAGGAAGTGATTAAAAGTAGCTAAATTCCCCAGGAAAATCACAGACTTGGCAACCTGGATATACTGTACATTCACCGGCCACTACAATAGGTTCAGTTTGCCAACACCGAGTTAGAGGCCATTTTGCTGTTAGAAACAGCCGTAATTCTAAAGTGCTGAAAACATACCTTATAGATTTTGGTCCATGTTGACTTGAGGTAATCGCACGGATTCAGATTTTTCGGCTGCACATCCAAGACCTTTAAATCTCCAGATCTCAACTTGAAGAAGTTTTTCCCCAACTGTGTTCCTGGAGGCTCACAGACAGCACATATTTTGGATGTTTCCCCTATCGGACACATTCGTTTCAGGTTTTGGTGTCTCCGCAGTTGATTCAGGTGTGTTTGATTAGAGGTTAAAAATGTGTACCGTCGGTGAGCCTTCAGGAACAGGGTTGGGGAAAAACTGATATAGGTTGAGAAGTCATTCGAGTTTAGGGAACTAAGTTGTTCTGGAAACAGTTTGACATTGACAATTTGTGCTATGTGATATGGTGCATTATCTTGCTTGAAGTAGCATCACAAGAAATGCACACTGTGGTCATTAAATGACGGCAAATATTGATTAATCTGTGTACTGCAGCAGAAATTAAAACCCAAAACCAGGCACCCAACCTTTATTTTCTCCTTTTTTCAGTAGTTGAATCTGTGTGAACTGTAGGCTCAGTTTGGTGGTGTTTGCTGAGAAGAGTTGGTGTTGTAGGAAACTCAGAAGTGACATCTTTTTCCTTATCAATGCACAGACCAAGCAAACACTTAGGTGTTCTTCAAGCAGGATTCTTTATTGCGAACATGCTGGTTGTGCTGCAGTCATCCAAGTCTATTTAGAGCAGTATTGCATGATATTTAATAAGCATTCAGTGGGCGGTCCTTAAAGGTGTTGACTCTTAAAAGACACTTCAGCAATGATGTTCCCTTCAGCTAACAATACCGGATAATGCAAACAGCACCAGGGGTGTATTCCAGAAAGCAGGTTATGTGACATACCTGGTTAAGTTTAAGAGTAAGTGGGTGGATAACCTCAGCTTTTGGTTTTAAAAATGGAGTTAACTGTTGGGGTGTGTTAACTAACTTTAGCAACTTTACTCTCTGAAGATAACCTGCTCCGAAGCAGTTTATGTTCCAGAATTTGTTTGTTTCAGAGTTTACTGAGCTTTGCGTGTTCTTTTGATGACAACTTCAATGGATGTAGAAGCACAGATGTACGAGTTTTTTCATTGTGAGAGGGTTATTAGTGCATACTTCTTTTCATAACCAAATTAATGTTTGTGTGAGCTTTGTCGTTTTTCAAAAGAATCGTTAATGTAGTTAACAAACCTTTTAAACGGAGTTTGAGTTGGTTAACTCCAAGTTGATTGACTCAACTCAGATCAGCTGTTATAAAACTGAAAACTCTTGAGTTTTTATTCTCGGTAAATCAACTCAAGTTTAAAGGGCCATGAAACCCCCTCGTTTCAGCAGGGTGTTTTTCACACCTCTACTTTGGAAAAAGTCAGAAAAGTGGACGTGTTCAGCTTTGTTTAGGGGGGGAGTGTCGGAGGAAGAAAAGAGGCATGGTGTGGGAGTGTCTATTTGGGCGTGCTGAGTGTTAGAGTCAAAATACACACACACAGGGGACAAAGTGACTGTGTTTACGTTGACATCTGTTGTCGAATTATTTGCCAAATTATTAAATGGTGGACTTTAACTGCAGTTTGGCTCTTTCATTCAGGGAATTCATTCATGTCCCTCGCGACAAACAAGATATTTGATTCGAGGAACTGCTCTAAGCGTGTATTTTTCATGCAATGTTTGATACCGCACGGCGAATGAGAGAAAAAAAAAACTCAGCATTTCCTGGAAACTTAGATGCACACAGCAGGTAGCGTCAGAAAGCCGCGTGTGTTATTCCGGTCACAAAATACAGCAAAAATCCTACACGAGGTTAAAGTTTGGTTGTGGTGCTAACATGTTTACACTCGGTGCAATAGTTTGTTCGATACGAACAAACTGAAAAAATAAAGAGCACTGGTCGCTCACTTACCAAATCTGTAGAGACAGGACAATCACCAGCAACTAGAGCCGCGTCTTTATTAAGAGGAGACTACAAGCGAATCCGGATCTCAGCGTTTGCAGATGAGAACAGCTCTCAGGTAAACTCTCAGGTGTTGTCGAGCGTCGCGTACACTGTTAATCCACACGTGACTCCAGCTGAGCTCTCACAGAGAGAAAATGTAAACAAAACCTAACGGCAGCAAACTATAAAAGCAACACTTCACGCTCAACGTGGCGTCTCTGTCGTCTAAACACTGACAGTAATGAATATTAATGAAGTTGCACAATAGAGCGCGCTGATTGGTTTGAACCAAGCTTTACTCATACATTAATGCAACACACTGTAAGACGTAATAAGACACTCTGGCACTGACGTCCAGTACGAATTTGCTTGAAATAACGCAAAAACAACCAATTTACACTTTTTAGTGAGATATAAGTGTCCTAATAGTGTTTTTAGCAGTGTGGGACACATATACGACTGTCAATAGCTCAAAAAATGTGTTTTGGTGTTTCGTGACCCTTTAAACGTGTAAAAGGTTATAGTTCAAGTTTAAACTTCGAGTTGGTTGAACCACCTTACTGAAACAGGCCCCAGGTGACAGTTGAGGCTGGTTGAAGCTAAACTATGCAGAGTTGTGGCCCTCCAGGAATTGAGTTTGAGACCATTGGTCTAAATAGACACTGCGATAGTGCAATAAATAACAACGGTCATTAAAAAAAAATCTGCCAATAATATAAATTTCATTTTTTACATTTTTCTAATTTCCATTGTAAAGTTTTCATAAACATTTCATGAAATACCTTTGTCATTTTAAAGTAGTTTTTAGAGCACATGCTGAGATGGGAAAGATGTCTTTTTATATTAAAATTCTCTGTTCTTTTGTCATTCTAGCTGGACACCCGATCTCGATTCAGAGGCAGAAAAGGAGAATGAAAATCACCCACCTTGTGTTTTGAATGAAGATGCTGTGTCTTTCTGCTTCACACACATTTGCTTGTAGAGAAAAACTGCTGTCGTTGACTTATGAGACTCTCTTGAACTGCACCAATGTCATCAAATAAAATAAAGTGTTTTCCAGTTCTGAATAATATTTCATCTGAACAAAAGTTAAACCAGTAGTATTTTAATTATAAAAATGTACTTCATCTAACATTCAACAAACGTTTTTTATCCAAACCAACTATGCGGGAATGGTTTTCAGTCATCATGAGTTTATAATCACATAATATAGCCAACAGCAATTGATTATTAACGTGTGTATATAATAGCCAATAGCAATTGATTATCAACATGTATATAATACTATATACAGCTATGGATGTCAGCATTATTTTAAAGCGTTCATCAGGAGCTCTTTAAACCTCTCTAAGTCTACCTTCTTGAGGATGTGGGCTTTGTGAGTCTTCTGCAGGAGATCCAGATGATCCACCACCATCATGCCGCGGCAGCAGTTTCCCGCCAGCTCCACCGTCACGGCTCTCTCTTGACTTTCCAGGATGATGGTGTCATCAATGGCCGCCGCGATGGCGTAAGAGTCACAGGAGATGAAGCCCTGTCCTGCCACCAGCTCCTTCTCGATCCTCTCGCTGTAGCTGTTCTTCATGCTGTGCTGGAAGATCTGCTTCATGAAGCGAGCTTTATCCGTGTCCTGCGCCAGCCAACCGTCACAGAACTCCTGAAATCCGCACATGCAGAGAGTGAGATGCACAAGTTGTATTATCATTATACAAGCATGTTTATATTTCATGGAGACGTGGATTGATTACCCAGGGTAATTTACTGTGGCAGGTGAACTCCCAGGCTGCAATGTAAACCGGGCAGGTGAACTCATTGAGGACAATATAAGCTGCTTCAGGATCAGCTGCAAAGTTGAACTCTCCACACATTGTGGTGTTTCCTCGAGCTACAGAAAAAAAGGTTGGATTAAATTAAAAATATAAATATAGATCAGTGTTTTCCAACCCTGTTCCTATATATATGTTGCTTTATTTAACCAGATAAAAACCCATTGAGATGAAGATCCCGTTTACAAGGGCGACCTGACCAAGAGGTCCGCAATCCACGACTTATGAAAAAAATAATAATAATAATAATTAATAGAAAAATTAATATAATACAAAAATACAGTTTAGTTGTTTTAGCTATACCACATTATCATATATTAAAGACACATACATTGAGCCCAGATAGTCATGCAGTGTGAAAACATCTGTGACACGACTACTTTCAAAATCATGCAGTCTGAACTCGGCATAAGGGGCACAGGGTAAATCAGCTCTTCTTTTTGTCATCGTGGCTGTTCATCAAGAAGATGACAAGGTCTGTTTGAGCCCAGGTCGACCATGGCTCGTTATTATATGTATATATATTCACGCTGTAAAAGATCTCTCAGCTGTGTATTTTAAACATGCTCTTTGTATTTTAAAAAGCTCTTTTGTTTTCATTCTGGCTTGTTGCGCAAGCGAATGACGTATCTCTGTAAACCAATAGCGTGTAGCTGCGCTTCTAGCTCTGCCTTTTGGTACCCATACTCGTGTTTGGTACTGTTTGGAAAGGGTGTGTTACTCTTCGATACGCCTTTTGACAGTGGAAACGGCCATAAAAGCATACGAAACCGAACTGTACCATACCACTCAGTGGAAACGGGCCAAAAATTAGATATTGTGCAGCCCTATAACGAAGTATCAAAAACGTCATTTTCTTGCGTTTTTAAAAACATCTGCATACAGATGACATTTTAAACTAAAACAATAATGAATTCTGTATGCCATGCAAGTAGGTGGCATTCTGAAAAGAAATACTATAATGTGAATGACAAACACTTGCACATGCTTATAAGCTGTAAACAGTACTGACTTGCACTTTGAAACCCACTTTTAAAAGTCTACACTTTCAGGCTCACTAAATTTATATAATCATGTATATTAATAGCCAAACAGCATAAACGGTGAAGTGTAAATGCCCCTAACACTAGATAAGCACTAAATAAAACAAAATGCTTCAAATATTCTAGACTCACAGTCAGTGTTGCCGCCCATAATGTAAAGGCCTTTGAGTTTTTGTGGTAATGAGGGGTCGAGTTTGACTGCCAGAGCCACATTGGTCAGTGGTGCCGTGGCCACTAAAGACACCTAGAGGAAGCAGAACACAAGATAAAACACTTGACCGTATAGCATTTCTAAAAAATATCCTGTCCTATAACCAAACAGACCTCTCCGGGGTTCTCATTGACTATTCGGATCATTGCAGACACTGCGCCTTCCTTCTGGACAAGATCCAGACCAGGAGCTTCAGGGTCCGGTGCGTCCCCCAGTCCATCTTTACCATGAAAGTCTCCAGTGCCGACTACCTGTCCCAGTAGAGGTTTATTTGCTCCACGAAACACAGGAATCTAGAGCAGCACACACACACAATCAGGTTAAATTATTATCATAAAGTTCATGTGCTGGACATTAATACATTACAATGCAGGTTGTTCTGAGAGCCATTTAAAGGGACAGATCACCTAAAAATGTACATGTACTCATTCTCGAGTGGTTCCAGAACTTTGTTGAAAAAAATGATTTTCAGAATTTCTCTTTTCACTAGTAAACGAGTTTCTCTTTCACTAATATCAGTGAAAGTAATGTAGGGCGGCAACAACGAATCGATTAAATCGATAAAAATCGATTACTAAAAGCGCTGTCAACGAATTTCAAAAATCGATTCGTTGATTATAACAAAAAAACTTAAGTTAAGCGTGAAGCGGAGTGAACATGGTCTCTCACGTGCACTGATATAGAGTTTGAGAGTTAGACAAGGATGAGGAGGAAGGGAGCAACAGCAGGGTTAATATCTGCAGAATCCTTCTTTTGTTTCGTTTTGAATTGAGGACCGTTAAGTCCCTGGTGCTGATGCTTTACTTGTTATGCAGCTTGACAAGCATGACATGTTAGCGTTAGCTCGTTTACCTTTAGAGCGGCAACTGAAAAAAATCAAACTGAGCTTTTACGCAGTGTTTGGCACTGAGGCAGAGAGAGTTCACGCTGGGCTGAGCTCCCAGTAAGGGACAGTCGGAAAAGTGCTCATTTTACAGTTTTTTTTTATCGAAAACAAAACCAACCTACCCCCGCTGAGAAAGACGTGTCATATTTATGCACAATTATGCAGCGTTTTAACAACCTAATGCTTAATTTATGTTTTAAACATGCAAATACACTCAAGTACTAGTAAACAAAACATTTCTAAGAGTTTGTAAAACACAAGAGTCTAACGATCCATTCAAATATAATTTGCAGATGTGTTTTATTCATATCAGATACACATTACACATAATGAAAGCAACTAAAGTTGAATCTATTCTTCTCTAGGTTCACCAGCCACTTACTTGCATGTATTTGGGGAGTAACTGGTGAATTTACTTGCTGAATCCTGCGTGTTGTGTTTTTTATGAATGAGAAATGCGCGTCAGCAAGTAAACATGGCGTAGACCATCTCATGTTATGGATCACGATCACTTACACGTTTATGTGAACTGGTAAAATAAAAAATCTGTTTGAGATTACATCTCATTAAGATTATTTTTCTTACCCAATTCACAAATAATTTAACTTGTTTTAAGCAAACAATCACTTTATTTTTAGGTGTTTTTTCAGAAAAACAAGACATAATTTCTGATGCTATTTCATTTAGTATGTATCTTGATTTAAAAAAATATTTAGATATTTAGATTAAAAACGGGACAAAATTACTTATAATTATAACGTATGACAGCTCAGGGATTAGCTTTTTGAAATTAATGGTTAGAAATTAATGCTTTTCTTTTTTTATTCGATTCATCGATTAATCGATAAAAAATTGACAGATAAATTGATTATTTGAATAATCATTAGTTGCAGCCCTAGAGTAATGGATTGTTGGATGGAAACAATATTTTTAAATAGTTACCCGATTGGCTCACATAATTGAATCAATAATTCTGTCATCGATCCTGTGGTTGGTTTATCTCGGCTATCTGCATTGGCCTTGACATAGCGGCACATTCTCATTCTGAATCAGCAACCAGATTAAGCCTGGGTATGGATAAGATGATTAAACTAGGTCTAGCCAGTTCTTTTTTTTCTGATATTCTGGGTTTCTTAATTCTATTTTGTGCAACACCCCCTCAGGTAACCCCTAATGACATCTATAGTATGAAAATTATACACTATGGAGGTCAATGACTACCCATTTCCAACATTCTTTAAGTTATGTGCTTTTATGTTCAACAGGAAAAAAGAAAACAGGTTTGAAACAAGTGGAGGGTGAGAATGATGGCAGAATTTGTATTTTTTAAAGTTCAAAATAGCTTCTATAAACGACTGTGGATATTATAAATGATCAAATACTGAGCATAAAGAAAGAAGGATAATTCTACTCTCCTCTACAGTAAAGTTTGTGATTGTGACAGTGTGTTATATTGGGAAAACAAGAATGGACTGGTGATCCCATTCCGGGATAATCAACTCTTTCAATTACGATAAGATGACAGTCATGCGCTTCAAAAACAATACTCTGCATTATTTCTTGTCATCGAGAAAACTGAGCTAAATAAGTAAACAACGGCTGACCGATTACATTTATAGTATCTGGTATGCTTACATGGAATTTGAGCAATAATTTCCCATAACCTTTCATGATGGGATTTCTGGACTGTCTTTGTTTGTTGTTAACTAGAATAAGGTAAAGGGATAGTTCGCCTTAAAATGAAAATGTACTCTCTTTTTATTCTCCCTCAACAACTGTCATCCACAGTAGGAAAAACAACTACTATGCAAGTTAATGGTTACAGGTTGGTTACAGGTATATATATATACACTTGTTTTATACTTTATATAAATATATGTGTGTGTGTGTAATCATCTTTTTTCACATTGTCATTATGGGGTATTGTGTGTGTGTGTAGAATTGAGGCAATAAATGAGTTTATTCCATTTTAGAATAAGGCTGTAACATAAAAAAATGTGGAAAAAGTGAAGCGCTATGAACACTTTCTAGATGTACTGTAAATGAGTACACCTCTCACAATTTTTTCATTTTAAATTCATATTTTTGATAGGAAGCTATTCAATATTATATTTGTGCAAATAAATTAAAATAGTCAGGACTGAAGCCAAATCTGGAGCTTTTCTAACAAAAATAACTTACGACAATGGTCCAAAAACTAGTACACCCACATTTATATATTATAGAACAATTATTAAATACTAATTTAAAAAAAAGGAAAAATTTAATTGAAATTTTGTAGGTAGTAATTTATTTTTGCAATATTTTGTATGAATATAATTGTTTTATCTTTCAATGTCTAATTATGTTTGGTGACTAAAATATTAATTTAGTAAATATATCTGTTTATTAAATCTGTTTTGTTTAAATGCACAAAAAAGCATCACCTATATTCACTGAGAAATGGATCAAAATGAGCTGCACTCAATTATGAATATGCTAAATATGCAGAGTTTTTGGAATATCAAGTTTTGGTACACTAAATGAAAAATGAGCCATTCTCTTCTATAAATCAAGGTAGGACTTTCAACAATTAATACAATTACACAGGACACTTTAATGTGCAGAGAAAATTGTCGCACTTTTTTAAAGCTTGAAACCCCCTTTTCTACTTTTACCCACATACTTATGTTTTTTTTTTTTTCCAGTATACCACCATCTTACCTCCAGATGCTTACAGACTTTGAGAATGCGCAGGACGTTCTTGCACACATTCTCCACTGACGTGTTGCCATGAACGCAGCTGATGCCCAGGATCTGCACGCCAGGCACTGCCAAAGCCATCATGATAGCCTGAGCATCATCCACACCACAGTCCACGTCCACAAACAGCTTCTTCATGCTGAGTTCTGGGCAAACAAGTGTTCAAAACAGCTGCTGGTTAAATATCTGGACTGGTAAAATTCAATTGAAATCAAATCACTGTACATTAATTTAGCTTTTGATCTCTCTCTCAATACATACAGTATACAGTGGGTACAGCTTTCTACCCATTCTACAGCTTGATTTTGTTTCTTTGAAAGCGTTTGAGTTTCCTTGGCTATGTTTTGGATCATTGTCTTGCTGAAATGTCCACCATGGCTTCATCCTATCATCCTGATAATGTAGATGTTGAACTGAAGTAGCAAATATTCATTTACACTGAGGAAGGGCAGAGAGTTACTGAAGAACTACTGAGAGATTTCAGCTGCTGTCTGGGCTTTCAGTGCCTTTCTACACCTCCCTTTGTTTATGTGTTCAATACTTTCTCCCTGTGTCATTTCATGAAAATGGTGACGTGTTCAATATAGTTTATATAAAAATATGTATGTATGTACACAGACACATACACACTATTTAACATATCTATCTATCTATCTATCTATCTATCTATCTATCTATCTATCTATCTATCTATCTATCTATCTATCTATCTGAGCAATTTGATGCAAATGTCAACCTTGCTATAAAAAATAATTAAGTTTTCGTCAAAATATTGAAACTGTTCCTGCGTTTTTTGGTGTGTAAGCAAATATTTTACAGTGCTTCAAAAATACTCAGAAATGTCTGTTAATGTTTTCAAACTATTATATTTGATTTACCAAAATCACACAAGTGCCAATTTCACATCTGTCACATCCATAATGAAGAGATGTCACATCTATAACGCAGATTTTTTCCTCATAAATGTAAAAAATGTCAAATAAAATAAAATTAATCATTTTTATTTTCTAGGAAGGCAACTCTTATCCTTTTAATTAGCATTAATTCCTTTGGGTTGTGCAGTTTAATTAACAGAATTTCTACAAAGTATGTTGTATACTGTACACTTGCAGACTTTTTTTGGTCACATTTAATGTTTATTTTCCTCGTTCAAAATCTAAAAATTGTTAACAGATCGATATATTTCTGGTCCTTTAACTCGGTGGTTAGTTGTTTTGGAAAACATAAATCGATGTTTCAATATAATGTTAACATATACTCTGTGAATTCAAGAATTGGCGGATGAGTAAACGATGGCAGAATTGAAATTGTGTGATGAACTACCCCTTTATTGATTAAACACAAATTAAAGATAGAAACTTCGAATCTCAAGCAAAACCAAACTTAATTTCTTTCTTTTCTTTTGTAGGTTAAAATATAAAAACAAAAAAGCATTCGTTTACAGTCGTCTTAGCTCATATTTGCGTTACCAAGAGTGTCACTATTCATTCTGGTGGACACTGTATTTTACTGTAAACTGTGGATACTTCAAGTCAACATGTCAGTCAATTACATGACTAATTGGTAGCGTACTGATTACAAATTTGCATGAACTTGGAGGATTCTTCTCTTACCTGTAACGTTAGAAAAGTGTCGCAGGCTGCAGGTGTTGGTGAGAGACTCCTGAAAGCGGTCACGTTTTATGGTGTCCTCGTGCTCTCCGTGTCTGGAACAACCGTCAGGAGAACCTTTGGAGCTTTGAGTAATTCGTTACGTAACCGTGATTAATTTAATGTTTTAGTAAGGTAATACAGTCAAAACAACTATAAATGTTTACCGGTTTCTGGCTAATCCATGAATCAGTTTCCTTGTAAGAAACGCTTTTCTTAAAATATATCTAAATCGTAGGGAAGATAACATTTACGTAAAAAATTGCACGTACATGCACTTTAATATTGCTTTGCTAAACACTAAGCAGAACACAGAGCGTAGAAAAGTCCGCAAACTTGACTTCCCAGTTAACTGTTTAACAGAATGATTCGCAGACGTGATTCGTGTTACTTTTCTCCACGCTGATCAGAGCGGACCAATCACAGTTGTCTGAAATTTCAAAATAAAACTTCTTTTACAGACTGAGCTAAACTCTGAACCTCAACTCTGAAAACTGGACTGAGTTTCAATTTACAAGAACTTCTATGTTAAGCTGTTTTGACACAAACTACATTGTAAAAGCACTATATAAATAAACATGAATTGAATTATAATATTAATGAAAAATCATGTTATTTATGACGTCTGGACATAGACATTTGTATAACTGTTGATATTCTACTACATTTATTATATTACATTGTTACATTATCAAAAAATATTATAAGCTGTCGATATTTTGGTAAAAACCAGTATGAATATTTTTCTAAATGATGCAAAATGGTGCATAAATTCTTTTATTAAAATGATAATTTGTGTGTGTGTGTGTGTTTTTTCAGTGAT
Organism: Danio rerio; assembly: GCF_052040795.2. Taxonomy (NCBI): domain Eukaryota; kingdom Metazoa; phylum Chordata; class Actinopteri; order Cypriniformes; family Danionidae; genus Danio; species Danio rerio. The sequence goes on along the minus strand of NC_141029.1, from coordinate 7,394,002 downwards.
TCTGCTTGTTAGGCACTGTTTAGGACCAATTCTCAATAACATTCTGTGCTTTAAAAGAAAAAATATAGATATTATTTGAGTGTGCTAACCTGTTGAAAATTCAATGTTGATTTTTCAAATCTCCGACTGTTGATTGAATGTTAATTCAATGAAGGTCTGATCTCTGGGTTGAGCTTTTACTAAATCTAAACTTCCAAATTGTATTTTCAAACTACATTAACTTTACATAAAAACTATTCAACTGTAGGCTACTTGTATCTAGGGCTGCAATTTACAATTATTTTAATAATCGATTAATCTGTTGATTATTTTTCGATTAATTGATGGATCGGATAAAAAAAAGAAAAGCATTCATTTCTAACCATTTATTTAAAAAAGCTCATTTCTGAGCTGTTATACTACTACTACTACTACTACTACTACTAATAATAATAATAATAATAATAATAATAATAATAATAATAATAATAACAATAAAAAAACAAAGTAGTTTTGTCCTGTTTTCAATCCAAATATCAAAATATTTTTAAATCAAGATAAATACTATACACATGATATAGCATCAGAAATTATGTCTTGTTCTCTAAAAAAACACTTAAAATTAAACGATTGTTTGCTAAAAACAAGTTAAATTACTTGTGAATTGGGTAAGAAAAATAATCTTAATTAGAAGTTTTACCAGTTCACATAAACGTGTAAGTGATCTTGATCTATAACGTGAGATGGTCTACGCCATGTTTACTTGCAGCCGCGCGTTTGCCTCATTCATAAAAACCACAACACGCAAGATTCAGCACATAAATTCACCAGTACTCACCAAATACATGCATGTTGGTGAACCTAGAGAAGAATAGATTCAACTTTAGTTACTTTCACTATGTGTAATGTGTATCTGATATGAATAAAACACATCTGCAAATTATATTTGAATGGATTGTTAGACTCTCGTGTGTTTTACAAACTCTTAAAAATGTTTTGTTTTACTAGTACTTGTGTGTATTTACTTGTCTAAAACATAAATTAAGCATTAGGTTGCATAATTGTGATAATATGACACGTCTTTCTCAGCGGGGTTAAGTTGGTTTTGTTTTCGAAAAAAACGTAAGACGCACTTTTCCGACGGTTCCCTTACTGAGAGTTCTGCTTAGCGCCAGACACCAAATCTCAGGGTGCTTTCACACCTACACTTTTGTTTCGGAACATGTCTCGTTTGCCCAGTTAGCGGGGTTCGTTTGGCATATGTGAACAGGGCAATCGCGCTCTGTTCCGCGCCAAAGTAATCGCTCTGAGATCGCTTGAATGAGGTGGTCTCGGCTCGATTGAAACGAACCCTGGAGCGGTTCGATTACAGTGAGAAAGCGATCCGATCCGAGCGCGGTTATATCACAGTGTTTTATGGATATGTAATAGGCTTACGGCCATATGAAGAGAGAATTATGAGTATGGCGGGAAGTTTCGCGAGTCTCCGGATGCCCGCAAACGAGTGATGATCTCCCGGTAATCTCACGTCTCCCTCCCGGTCCTCAAATAGGCATCGTCGCGCACCCTTTTCTCACCTCCCCACCGCGTCTCTCCTCAGACACGTCACGCGCGCACCCTGTCAATCACCATCAAACCACCACCTCTCCTGAAAGCTTAGCGGGACGCTGCAAAATAAACCCTGACACTCTGACCAATGTAGGGAGAGTTTACTCGCACGTGACTTGTTTTAGCTCTTTTGGTCCGATTAGAAACTTTGCAGTGTGAAAGCAAACCGCTCCAAGAGCAAAGAGCAACAATGTAACAATTGTAATCTCTGTTTCGGAACAACTGAATCGATTCACAGGTGTGAAAGCACCCTCAGTTTTTTCAGTTGCCGCTCTAAATGTAAACGAGCTAACGCTAACTTGTCATGCTTGTCAAGCTGGATAACAAGTAAAACATCAGCACCAGGGACTCAACGGTCCTCACGTCAAAACAACAAAAGTAGGATTCTGTAGATATTTACCAAGCTGTTGCTCCCTTCCTCTTCATCCTTGTTGTCCATGAGGAGCCAAACTCTGTATCAGTGCGCGACAGAGACCGTGTTCACTCCGCTCCACGCTGAACTAAAGTGTTTTTTTAATAATCGAACGACCCTGTCGTGTGACACAACGAATCCATTACGAAATTTGTTGGCAACGTAATCGATTTTTATTGACTTAATCGATTCGTTGTTGCAGCCCTACAATAGCAGACTATAGAACATAGGTCTCATAGTTATGTCAGTAAAGGACACACACACATCGCAAAATGCGGAAGTTTGTTTCTTTCCATTTGGCGTATGTTATTTAATTCCATAACACTCTCACTAGTCTTTACTCCTTGTTTGCGTCTAATACCCCAGTTTGTCACGAGGGCAGAAATGTTCATAAATGAATGTGAAACTGCCAAACTGCAGTTAAAGTCGCCCAAAATTACAGGAAACTCATGAAAGCACTTCACGTAAACACCTTAATTATATTATTGTCTATTAGGCAAATAACTGGCAATGCAGTGGCGTAGTGGGTAGCACGTTCGCCTCACAACAAGAAGGTCGCTGGGTCGCTGGTTCAAGCCTCGGCTCATTTGGCGTTTCTTGTTGGAGTTTGCATGTTCTCCCTGTGTTCACGTGGGTTTCCTCCGGGTGCTCCGGTTTCCCCCACAGTCCAAAGACATGTGGTACAGGTGAATTGGGTAGGCTAAATTGTCCGTCGTGTATGAGTGTGTGTGTGAATGTTTCCCAGAGATGGGTTGCGGCTGGAAGGGCATCTGCTGTGTAAAAACTTGCTGGATAAGTTGGCGGTTCATTCCGCTGTGGCGACCCCGGATTAATAAAGGGACTAAGCCGACAAGAAATGAATGAGGGCAAATAACTAGACTACAGATGTCCATGTAAGCGTAGTCAGTAGTTTCTTTGAAGTTAGTGGAAGATCCAGAAGGGCATCCTGCTGAATTGATTCAGAAGGGCACTTTTTTTGTCAGACGGTTTGACTTTCATTCATCGTTATTTATTTTAAAAAGCACCCAGTCCATTTTATTTGTGTATGTTTTACTCGAACGCATAAACTCTACAGGTGCCTGATAGTTAAATGTGGAGCTAACATAAATCAGATTCACTCTAGCGAACTGCATCATGCTAGCACGTCAGGTTTGATGTGGTAATATCACAGTAGAAATACACACACGTTCAAAGACTCGTTCTCGCCCCCTACAGTGCAATTTGGCAAGGTATACATCCGCGCTACAATATCAAAGTGAAAGTCATCTGCTTGCGTAGAACAGACCCAGCTCCCAACCCAACTTTGAGAATAGATTAACGGCGATATTTTTTTTTCTCACCCAATATGAGCCTGATCTCACGAGAAAACGTAAGTATTTTACGTTTTGCCAGTTTAGAGGCTAATTCGCATGAATTTGTACCAGTTCAGTCGTACGAAATTGTACGATTTTAAAAAGGAGGCGTGGCACCTAACCCCACCCCTAAACCCAACCGTCATTGGGGGATGAGCAAATCGTACTAAATTGTACAAATTAGATCGTACAAATTCATATGAAAAAGCCACTAAATCAAAAAGTTACGAATTGCCGTGAGATTGTGTTGGTTTATCGCCTTTTTTCATATTTATTTTGTGTCGTCACTTGTAGCTTTATATATACGGGAAGCTTCTGTATCCAAAACATTGTATGTGTGTGAAGCACACTTGTCAATAAACTGATTCTGATTCTGAAAAATAGACGAGTTTGCTGAAGATCTGACAATCGGTCCAGGAACAGACAGCAAACAGTTGCTTAAGGTTGGTGAATTCAATTTAATTCTTAAAGCTGTATGTTTGGAGGAAAGAGGCATTTTGTACAGCAAGGTATCCGAACATACATTCGAAAATAAAAACATACACTGAAAGACCAATAGGGCAGCATGCTCTTACAACACAGCAGTGCTTCAGCACTTACAACAGTGAAAAAGAACAACAACAGCTCTAGCATGGAAACATAAAAAAAGAAATCAAAAGATCCGTGTGGTAAAACAATCACATCATGTACGCTCAATGTGTAAACGGCTGACCATCCATGCGGTGCATCTGGTTAGAATTTAAAAGACTGTCTCAGCAGAGGTTAAGACACATGCTCATGTCTCCTGGCTGTAATATGCTATATAAACCAGGAACTGCAGTCCATTTGTGCAGAGATAAACGCTGATGATTTGAACCGAGATCATTACATGTACTTCTTACTATTATGCTTTGTAATGCAACGTCGATTATGGTCTGCGTTACAATGAAATAAATAATCTAAATGCACTCCTCTGCTTTACAAAAACTAAATATTCCTCGCATTTTAGAAGCACCCTGCATCCTTTTAGATCATAACTGAATCTCATATCAATGCCTAACAAAACAAAACTACAGTCAATGAACATATGGATAGTGTCTTATTCACAGATATCCTTACAAAGAATGTATGTTCACACAGTATGCTCGCTTGTACTGAGGCTAGCTGTGCTTGGCAATATTTTGAGGAAACGTGTCCTCTTAAAACTCTACAACCCGTACAACGCACAGTCAGGAGAGGGGGGGGGAAAGGCCTGCGTTAAAGCGCTAACACTCTTAAAGAGAGAGTCTTACAGTAACGAAATAAACCACGTCACGAACAGACTGGAAGTATCTACATATCTATCTTAACACGTGAGTTTGGTGGACTCTCTTAAGGCAGCTAGTATCGTGTAGACTTGAAGTGATGATGAATAATCTGATCTTCTAAATCGTATGTCTCTGAGAACAAATCCACTACAGCACATACTGTATATATACGTCACCTATAACCTATTGAACCTTAAATACAATCTAAAGGATGATAAAACACAGATTTGCTTCTGAGTGCTGATAGACCTTTGTGTTTTAGTACAAAGATCATGCTGGAAAGCATTTAAAACGTGTGTATATATGTTAACTAAACACAGATTGAAAGAATTAGATGCTTTTGGGGGGTGTAAAACGCTTTGATATTCATGTATATATCGTTTCGTTTTAAATAACAGGCCTTCTTACCTGCTTTCAGTGCAACAATCTAGACGTTCGCTTGAACTTTCTTTCCCTATCTCTCCTTTCTTCTCGAAGCCAAGAGCTTTGGGGGATCTGAGAAACATTAACATTGTCATCTGGATGATAACCAGAGCCTATTACAGCATGACTGTGCGTAATAAAACTTTCCTTCAGATATGTGGTGATAAAGTAAGGAGGACGAGGGGGGAACATGCAGCTCTCGTCGCAGATCAGGTCTCCACTTTCCCGAAGGTTCCCTCTGGTGGTCTGTACTGCTTAGGGAAGGTCTTTAGCTGGAGCGAGTTGAAGGCGTATTTGCGGCTGCCCACGTTTTTCATGGTGTTTTCTCGTCGACAGCCCTCACTGTGGGACCGGAGAGGCAATTAAGATTGATACACTGTATAATAAAAGGCTTTTATAAAATAATGGCATTTTTATTGACTCATACAAAGCTTTTTTAAACAACTAAATGCTTTTTTGATTTTGTTAAAATCTTGTTTTCATCTGTAGAAAATATTTGAGAAAAATGCTAATGAAAACTATTAGGCTGAACACTGCTGTAAATCCAGTCTCACCTGCGCATACAGTCGAGGGCCTGCGTGAAGACCTGCGGGGCCATGCAGTGCTCACTCTGGAGGATCTGACACTGCTCCAGTGTCACCGACATGGCCGTCCGATCCTTTGCACTCTTGCAGCTGGTCACCCGCACACCATTCAGACGCCGACAAATCTTGAAACGAGTAAGGAAAAAATAATCATTCATTTGAATTCAGATGAATATCTGCAGCCCTGAGGTTTAACGCATTTATTATGAAGGGACAAAAGCTACAGGGGTTTCCCCAGTTGGAGGAATTATTATGTTATAACATATACAGTTGAAGTCAGAATTTTTAGCCCCCCTGAATTATTTGCAAAAATGAGTAAATAAATAAATAAATACATATTAAATACATAAATACAATAAAAGAAATCCATTTATAAAAATTAAATAAATTAAATAATTACAATAAAAATAAATCCATAAATAAAATTAAATATATACAATAAATATTAATAAATAAAAATGAGTAAATAAATAAATAAATAAAACCATATTAAATACATAAATACAATAAAAAATAAATCCATTAATAAAAAATAAATAAATAAAATAATTACAATAAAAATGAATCCAAAAATAAAAATACAATACAATAAAATAAATAAATGAAAATAAATAAGAAGATAAATAAATACATCAAATACAATACAAATGAATCCATTAATAAAAAAATAAAACATAAAATAATTACAATAAAATAACTAAAATATCTTATTTATAATAACTAAATAAATAAAAACAATAAAAATAAATAAATACAAAAAAAAAAAATAATAATAAAATAATTACAATAAAAAAATCCATACAAATTTAATTCAATAAAAAAAATCAATACAATAATAATAATAATAATAATAATAAAAATAATAAATACACAAATTAAAATAAATACAATAAAAATAAATACATAAATAAAAGTAAATAAATAAATAAACAATTGAATTAATAAATTAAAGAGCCCCTATTATACATTAAAAAGGGTCATATTTTGGTTTTGGGGGTCTTCAACAACAGGCTAATAAGCATGCAAGGTCAAAAAACACTTTCATTTTCTTATAATATGCAGTTACTTTTACCTAATTATCCCAACAACTCCCATACGATTCGTTCAGCGATTCATTTGTTCCCAAACCCCTCCTTAGCGTGAAGCTAATCTGTGCTGATTTGACTGATGACGCAGTCTGTTGCGGTTGGTAGACATTGTTTAGCACGAGACGAAATGCCTACCACAGCTTATCAACAATATTAAAGTAGAGTGCATAGTGTGTGTCTCCCGAGCTCACAAACGCATTTAAATCGGTAAACAAAGTGGCATGCATTGGATTTTCAACGTGGCATTAGACGCAATATGAGAATATAAAGAGTTAACCAGACACAGTACAAGCGGTTACACAGTTAAAATACTTAATTTGAAAGCTAGAGAAAACAAGGAGGCAACCATTTTAATCGCACTTACTTACAGTTGTGAAATGGGGGAAAAAACTGATCCATGATCCATGTACTGATAAAGTTCCTGTCGTGCTCTGACAAAGTCCCTTTCATCAAAAAAACTCAAGCGCTGGTTTTTCACAGTTTCATCTTTGGGTACAGAAAATAACACTAACTTTCCCCTCACATTTCCAGTAATATCCAGCTGAGCACAGCGTCTACGTGACTTTATTCAATTGAGATCTGCTTCAATGTTTGCTCCAATATTTCACTTCACTTCACATCAGCTGTGTTACACACTACATTGAAGGTCTTTTAAAAAACCCATAATAGGGGCTCTTTAAAATAAAATAAAATAAAATGAATCAAAATAAAATTAAATTAAATTAAATAAAATTAAATTAAATTAAATTAAAAAAAAGGTATTTTAAAAAACCCATAATAGGGGCTCTTTAAAATAAAATAAAATAAAATGAATCAAAATAAAATAAAATTAAATAAAATAAAATAAAATTAAATTAAATTAAAAATAAATAAATTAAAAATAAATAAAAAATAAATTAAATTTCATTTCTTCCTAGTCATTTTATTAAATATGATGAAAATGAAACATCAGATGTATCACTGTACCTCTGCTGCCTGCAACAGGATGTCCACGTTCTTGCTCTTCCTGGCATTGATATTTTGACTGAGGAACCGGAGAAGCTCAGGCACACAGTTCTGACTGCGAGAGCGTGGCAAACCTATGGAGGAGGCATTCAAGAGGTGAGGACAAAAAAATAACCCACCTACTAACGTTTCATAAAGGAACAAGAGGGATACAGTAGAGCTTTCAGAACTCACAGTCTTCAGGCAGCACTTCTTTAAACTGGTCATAATAAGAGGTAAGACGAGCGAGACTCTCCATATTCACGACTTCCTGCAGTGACGTGTCTCCAAACCTAAACAAACGTGGTTAAGTTTAACATTACACTTAATTATCTGTATTTCAATTACCACTGTGTTTGATATATAACCTATTGTAGCTTCAGGTGTAATGTTTCGCAGCATCACAGAGTAGAAGTGCTTGTGTGCAGCTGGCTAATGAGAGATCTGTAATCTGGGTCTATAAAAGGTGTTTATTGTGTTTGAACTGTTTTTGATGATGGCACACTTTCATTGCTGGCGGATCTGGCAAGGGCGGCCGAGAGTGATGAAAGGCTGGAAAGGAAATGCTGTGTGGAAAGTCTTTATATGGAGAAGATTGGGCATGTTTTAAGCAAATTACTTAAATATTGGTAGTTTAAGATCATTTGTGGTCTAATGTCTTCAGACTGTGTCACCGCTTGAGAGAGGGTCTGTGCCTGAAACTTCGCTCTGACATGATCGACCGTCATAGTAGCAATTCAATTCAAGCTTACATGCATTACAATCAAATTAAGTTAAAGTAACAAACATAAGTAATTATAAATAACATAGTTAACCTGCAGAGTATTTGTGTATTAGTTGTATGTGTTGTCCTGGAAGTCCTAGATCAGGGATGACCAACCCTGTTCCTGGAGAGCCACCTTCCTGCAGATTTCAGTCGCTACCCAAATCAAACACACCTGAACCAATTAATTAGGACCTGAACACCATGTGATAATTACAGGCAGGTGTGTTTCATATGGGTTGCAACTGAAATCTGCAGGAAGGTGGCTCTCCAGGAAAAGGGTTGGCCACCCCTGTCCTAGATGGTTGGCATCATCTCTTCACAGGTCATATTCAGCTTGGACCATGACTCAAAAAAGTCACAGAGGAGCAAGGCCCTGTCCAAACTAGCACACTTCAGGTGTACTTTCTGCCTTGTGGCCTTGTATTGTGTGTGTATAGTCCATAGCGTGTCCCTTATGTTATTTTTTTATGCTCTGAAGTGTACTCATCACATCTTAATGCATTGTGTGGCGAAGCCCACACTGCTGTAGACTTCAAACAACTGGAACATAAGCTTCATTTTGGGGTAGACTACAGCTTTAAATCACATTAAAAAGTGATTTCCCGAACTCCTCCAGCTTTTTTCTGATTTTTGTGGCCTAAAATGACTCATTTTAAAGCAGACCTTCTTAAAATTTGCAGCAATATTTATGTAGTTTTTTTGGGGTTGGCTGTGAAATAATAGGACAATAAACAATCTTGTCAACTTTATATTTCTAATTTTGACCTCGAGAACCTGAAGTCCACACTGCTGCAACCTCCACACAATTTGCAACCCAAAAGTAAACAAAAAAAAAAAAAACGCACACAAAATCTTGGTTTCATTTTTCCACTGTGGTGCTAATAACGGAACAGAGGGAACTTCTTGGGTCTTCACGGGTTCGGGTCTCATTTTCGAATAACATATGGGTTGGTGTCTGTTCCATGCAGCATATTTAAGCGTTGGCAGATTTAGGCATTGGCAGTTGTGAGCGATCGCCCAGGGGTGCGTTTACCAAAACCATCGTTAGCCAACTAAAGTCGCAAGTTCCGTCATTACAAACATAGCTTGTCAATTTACCGTTTCCCAAATCTGTCGCTCCAATAAACATTCGCAAACTTGAGCACTCGCAACTACAGCTCTGGAGCTGCAGTTCGAAACATAGTTCCTGACTGTGTTCTATTCCCACTTATCCTCCCTATGTCCTATTCATTTAGAACATTTTAACATTCAAATTGGGGCTGTGCAATTAATCGAAAATCTGATTTCAATTTTGGCTTCAAACGATTATTATTATACAAAAAATATTAGAGGAAATACTGTTAAAATGCCTTGCTCTGTTAAACATAAATTGGGAAATATTTATTTTAAAAAAAAATTCTCATGAGCGCTAATCATTTTGACTTCAACTGATAATCGTTTTAAATAATCGTGATTACAATTATGACCAAAATAATCGTGATTAGGATTTTTCCCAAAATCAAGCAGCCCTAATTCAAACTTGGAATTATTAAGAGTAAAAAAGCATTAAGGTCATCTTTCTTAGGTGTAATTTGCTTTCAAACTATTTTTACAGTTCAGTTTTAGCGATCTTCATGTTTACAACTGTGCTCTCTTCGCAGTGCACTTTGAAAACGTTGGTGTCATTTTGAACACAGCCTCATGGTGAAAGCTACATGTGACCTATAATTTAAAAGCGGAATTTATGTCACGCCTCCAAAGCTTGTGAAAACAAAAAGCATACGTTAATTTTTTTATTTATAGTGGGTTATTTATTAAGTGTCTGTACTGTATATAGCTATGTTTCCATCCAAAAATGCGAATTAACTTTATGCGCAAAACTGGACTATCGCATAAAAGTTGTGCGAATGAAGCAGCGTTTCCATCCAACGAGTCAAAGCGAACAAAATCGTCACTTCCTGATTAACTGGCGCCAAATATCAACAGTAAAAACTGCATTTGCTGCAGTAGGAGAAGCTGCATTAAGCTTTTCTAAATGAATGCGCCTCAGAAGACAATCCTGACAAGCAGTGAGCGCGCAGTGGCGTTTGAAGGTGTCAAGACGCAGAGCACAGGCGCTCTTGATTCTGGAGGCCATTTATAATATAATAACATTAATACCGAAATGGTAAGGCGTTTTATAATGACCAAAACAACATTTCAGATGTTTTATAATGTGCTCAGCCTGACGTTTTGTCCATTCACACACATTTTAAGCATCACATGATCTCTTTTAACAAAATCACATGACCTTTTTTAATGCGCATGCTGGAGTTTGTGCGGTAAAAGTGTTTCCATCGAAGTTTATGCGCATCTTTTCTTATCGAACAAAAAGTTTATCCTACCCAGTTAGGCGCATACGTTTTTTATGCGCATTTTCAAAATGTATGCGCATCATGGCGTTTCCATCAACTGTTTTTTTTAATGTTTTTTTATTTAAAATAGGTGGATGGAAACATAGCTTATGACATGAGCCTGCTGGTTAGAACTGGTCAGCGTATGTGTGCGAACAGTGTAATTTAGCAAATTGTAATCTGGCTTTGTTGATTCTGGCTTGTTGATTTCCCCATGTTGTCACACAGAAAAACAGTGTGTGTTTGAGGTTTTCCTTAAAAACTATTCTACAGTTGTGCCTCCAATTAACTTAAATGTTGTCAATTAGCCAATCAGACACTTCGAAAACCTTGCCACCATCATCTGAGCTTTTTCAGAGGCTTAATAATCTTATTGTATGTTATTGTTGACTTTCAAGAAAAAGTTATAACAATTTCTCCAAAAAAATCTCTCTCATTCTGCTATTAAGTATAACCGAAACAAATGTAATAATCCTAACTTACCTAATAGAGAAAAAGTTTAGTCACATTAACATCTGACTTTTTTAAATGCTTATGTGCCTTTGTATACAGTGTATGTAAACTTCTGGTTTCAACTGTATAATGTAAACAAACCTATAGATAATCTGAGGTTATCCCGGGACAATGCGATGAGGTGTCAAGTGTGTGTTGAAATAAGTTTGGTTAATTAATCACGGTATGTCCATTTTTAATCTAAAACCCACTGAAAGTGCTTGCAAGACTTTAGCTCTGCCCCCCTGACATACCTCCAGGAGCTTAGAGAGAATCAGAACATTTCTTTACATTTCGGTACAAATCTGATAAAGCTCAATACTTTTGAGAGATATCATGGATGCAAAGCAAGATTAAGATGAGACTGGCAAAGCAAAGACTTACTTCTCGGCTAGCGTTTGCTGCTCATTGATTCCTACGTTGAATAAGACTGGCTGAACGCGCAGCAGCATGCCATTCTGGATCTCTCGTGGCAGCGCATCAAACATGACTCCCGGTAGGGGAATGCGCACATTAAAGCCGTCTCTGTTGCCCGTGATGACCGGCAGCATGTCGGGACTGAAGCTGGAGGTGGCTTGGGTAATTTTAAAGGTGACGTTGCGAAGGTCCATGACTCCTACACTCATGTCCTCCAGCATGGCCAGCTCTTCTCCTTTAAGGGGACAGAACTTAAAAGTTAGAGTTGACACATTCAGATTCATTCAAAGCCATGGAAAAGTTAAAAATGGAAGGTGAGCTGTGTTTGTGTTATTACCATAGGTGCTCAGGAGACCCTCAAACTGGACCAGCAAGCCGATAGTGTGGAGCTGTCTGAGGAAGCCACTGTCACTGAGACAGTTCCTCAGCTTTACCACAAACCCACAGATCAGGGCCGTCAGCTGAGGAGGGACGCAGGATTGTTTTTACAAATTAGTGAAATTATAGTTTACAGTCAGCTAAGGAAATGTCTATTCACTGGATAAAGTAGTAGAGATGGACTGATGAACGAACGGATGGAAATAATCTTTAATATAGTTGAGGTAAACGAAAAAAAAAAGACTTAAAATAAACAAAATACAATACTATTTAAAAATTAAGTACTATTGTGCAATCTAAATTTTACTTTTTAAAAACAAAACTAAGCGAGGCAGTGGCGCAGTAGGTAGTGCTGCCGCCTCACAGCAAGAAGGTTGCTGGTTTGAGCCTCGGCTGAGTCAGATGGCGTTTCTGTGTGGAGTTTGCATGTTCTCCCTGCGTTCGCGTAGGTTTCCTCCGGGTGCGTATCTAAATATATATCTTACTTTATATACATTTAATTATCTACATTTATACATTTATTTATAGCCTAAAGTGACATCTAAAGGCTTAACTAGGTTAATTAGATTAACTAGGCAGATTGTTTTAATTAGGCAAGTTATTGTATAATGATGGTTTGTTCTGTAGACTATCACAAAAAATATAGCTTAAATGGGCTAATAATTTTGTCTTTAAAATGGCTTTAAAAAAATTTAAAACTGCTTTTATTCTAGCCGAAATAAAACAAATAAGACTTTCTCCTGAAGAAAAAATATTATCAGACATACTGTGAAAATTTCCTTGCTCTGTTAACCATCATTTGGGAAATACTTAAAACGAAAAAAGAAAAAATCAAAGGGGGGCTAATAATTCTGACTTCAACTGTATATTCCAATTGTCAATAAAATGACCGATGCATCTCTTTAATTTGATCTTGTACTAACCGTCTGACAGAAAACCACATCTCTGCGGTACTGAAGTGATAAACTCATGGCGATAGTCGGAGCGCTGTCTTGCATCAGCAGAAACACCATGGACTTCTTGGCTTTGTCGCTCATCATGGCCACACACTCATTGAGAGTGGTCAGGAGAGGATACAGAGCTTCACTCCATTCACCTGAGCCACAAACACATACAGCTAATACCAGCAATGTTCAGAAAACTGTACGGCATGAACACACACACACACACATTAGCAGAAAGAGGCTTACCAGGAGAGGAGCCTTCAACACTGGCATTATCTAAACAGGGATAGATATGGAATAAGAGCTGTTTAGACAATCAGAACTATTTTACTATAGCCAAAATTACCCGAACATCTCATAAAAACTTATGAAGTCATTTTTGGTTTGACAAAATAAAAGTACAATATATAGGTATGAACAAATACAGTATCAAAACATTAGTAACTCCCACCAGGAATTATGCTGCATTCCATTCACCTCAGAAAAACGGCAAATAACTTGTTTTAGTCTTGTTTTAGTTTAAATCAGACTGAAGCAATGCTAACTATGTGCTAACTATGTGTAAAATTAATTATTTTCTACAAGGATATTTTTTATTCTCAATTTCCACCTGGGGATACTCATCCCGAGGCCCCCAGAGTATACAGCGCCACTGATTCGATTCAAGACCCGTGATAAGATGATCCTAATGCATCAGCCAATGCATGATCCAAATGCATCCTGAGCAGCTGCTTCGGTGGTCATGGAGGAGTGGAGAGCATGCGACTGATTCCTGTGACACTCCAGGGACATATGAGTCTTCGCTAAGGTCTAGCTTCCAGCCTTCAGTGCCTAAACTGCAGACGTTTGGCCAGTGGAGAAATGGTCGTGCCTAACTGAGCCTGGTTTCTCTTGTGGTTGAGGCTGTCGCCACTGGCTGGCATCTGTAGAGCTGCTCATTGATGGGTTTGCTCTTCAGTGTTTGGACTCTCAGTATTGATTATTAAACCACACTAAGCTGAAACAAACTGAACTGAACTTATAAATAAATACTGAACTGACACTGTTTCAATTTACTATGATCTTCTATGTGAAGCTGCATTGACACAATCTAAACTGTAAAAGCGCTATACAAATAAAGATGTAGTAAATTAAATTGAATCTGATGCATTTTTACGACAGTTTAATTCAGTGGATATTTTCATCCCGACCATAACAAAAGGGTAGTAAGTCTGTATCATTGAGTTCTTTAAAAATTTCTAAGCATTTTCTCAAAATATGTGCCAAAATAAGATTTGTATCCAAAAACCATTCTGCAAGCTGAAACAGAAAAATGTATGGCCAATTGAAGACTCAAACTCATCCCAGAGTGGATGAAAATATCCCCAACAGTACATGAGGGTTAATAATAAAAATCCTAATTTCAAAACTGATGCGTATTACCTTTGACCAATATTTAAACTATCTATCTGAACTATCTGAAGCATTAAAGTGTGACAAATATTGACCAAAAATGAAATCTGTAAGGGGGCAAACACTTTTTCACACCACTGATTTTTCACAATACACTCGCTGATCAGGTAAATCGCACATCCGCTTTGAATGGAGTGCAGCATTTTCAAAAGAGGACGTAAAACTGAAAGCATCTGTGGTACATGTGAGCAGGTTTTGAAAGAGAAACCAAAAGAGAACCTACAGGAGTGAGTGTTAGGAGTGGATGGGCATGCAGGGTTCAGAAAGGGTGAGGAGGATGGTGATAATGACGGAGCTGATAAGGGGTGTGACGAGGAAGGAGACGAGAGCCCGTCACCAGGGTTGATCCAGAATGCATTGCCCTTGCTACCTCTCTTGCTGGTGTCGGCCTGCTGGTCCGACAGAAACACGTCTTCGCTGCTGTCGCTGTGCATGCGCTCTCGGGTCAGCAGACGGTCCACACAGCGGATCACACACTCCAGACTCTTGTCCACGTTCAGCCAGATCTTCTCCTGAAGCAGAAATATTATACATATGTATGTATGTATGTATGTATGCATATATATATATATATATATATATATATATATATATATATATATATATATATATATATATATATATATTTATTTATTTATTAATTTATTAATATATTATATATATGTGTGTGTGTGTGTGTGTGTGTATGTGTGTAAACATATATATATATATATATATATATATATATATATATATATATATATATATATATGATATGTATAAGTTGTTATATTATATATATATATAGTGTGTGTGTGTGTGTGTGTGTGTGTATGCATGTGTGTGTTTGTGCATATATATATATATATATATATATATATATATATATATATATATATATATGCACAAACACACACATACATACACACACACACACACACACACACACACATATATATATATATATATATATATATATATATATATATATATATATATATATATATATATATATATATGTGTTTGTGCATATATATATATATATATATATATATATATATATATATATATATATATATATATATATATATATATATATATATATGCACAAACACACACATACATACACACATACACATATATATGTGTTTGTGTATGTGTGTGTGTGTGTAAATATATATATACATATACATATATATATATGTGTGTGTGTGTGTGTGTGTGTGTGTGTGTGTGTGTGTGTTTGTGTGTGTGTGTGTGTGTGTGTGTATATTTATTTATTTATATATATATATATATATATATATATATATATATATATATATATATATATATATATATATATATATATATATATATGATATGTATAAGTTGTTATATTTTATATATATATATATATATACAGTATCATATATAATCATATATGATATATATGTCATATATAATCCTGCTGCTTGGAGGATGTGCCACTCACCCATTCCTCCTCCTGCCATGTTAAGTTGACAGACGCTCTGTTCCCCTTTCCACTCCATTTGGCCTGTGGAGAGCCCTGGTCGTTCCTCAGCACCACACGCTCAGTGTCATGGGCGGACGGAGAGCCTCTGGAAGCGATGAACTCTGGCCGGGCAGCACTCAGAGCCTGAATAGCTGTGGTTAACAGCTTACTGTCACACACTGTCACCAGCTGCCGCGTCTGAGACAGACACAGAGAATGAACACACTCATTAAGTAGATCTGAATAGCTCTTTACTAAGCAGAGAAACACTTTACAATAGACTCTTTTCACATTCCCAGGGTTCGGGTTCTTGGAATATTCTTTCAATAACTTCTATAGTGGAGAATGAAAATTACACAATCAGATTTATTTATTTTTATTTTTTTTATTAATTTTTATAATTTTTTGTCGTTAGTTTACATCTTATGTTTAATGTTTATATAAATTAAGTAGCTTTTAAATCTAAGTTGAACTCTTCCCTTTTTGATTTGGCATTTTATCAGTGGGAACTCTTTGTTTTAGCTGTAATTTTTATATATTTTTGTGATTTGTATTGTGCAGCACATTTGTCAACCTTTGGTCATGTTTAATAGTGCTGTATAAATGACTGACATTATGTAAGTAGTCTTTCAGATACTAATATGAATTAGTGATATTAAAATAATTAAACTCAATGAAATAAATGGAGAATGATCAAGAACTATTGGCTAATCTCAGGATGAGAAAACTCCGCTACAAATAATAGTGATAAACCGATGTGTCATCTTTACACTTGCAGTTTTTCGCTACGTCGTCGATTTTGATCCCGCCCCAAAAAATCATTTTAAACTCGGAAGCTGAAATTAGCTGAAAAAAGCTAAAAATTATCCAGTTTTTCCCACAATTAAAGCTAACAGGTGCTAACATTGTCTTAACTGATGCTCAACACAAACACAAAACTGTTACAATCTCCAAAAAAGTATGCGATGGTTCCATGAACCTTTAACAGAACAAGGAAATTTTCACAGTATGTCTGATTATTTTTTTTTCTTCTGGAGAAAGTCTTATTTGTTTTATGTCAGCTAGAAAAGCAGTTTTTAATTAAAAATAAAACATTTTAAGGTCAATATTTTTAGTCTACAGAACAAACCATTATACAATAACTTGCCTAATTACCATAACCTGCCTAGTTACCCTAATTAACCTAGTTAACCCTTAAAATGTCACATTAAGCTGTATAGAAGTGTCTTGAAAAATATCTAGTCAAATATTATTTACTCTCATCATGACAAAGATCAAATAAATCAGTTATTAGAAATGAGTTATTAAAACTATTATCTTTAGAAATGTGTTGAATAAAATCTTCTCTCCATTAAACAGAAATTGGGGGAAAAAATAATTCAGGGGGTGCCAATAATTCTGACTTCAACTGTATATATATATTTAAGAAATTGTGCTCAGAATATCTTTATTTTGTTTTGTTTTGGTTTTTTTTTCAAAAATTTTAATGGTTCAAATTATTCCTGACACAAAATAGAGAAAATACACAACAGCCAATATTGTTGATAAATATTTTAACTTCTTTAATAAGTGCATTTTATTATGATTCATTTATTTATTTTAACATGGACGTTGAAGTTTTTGTTAGGCAAATGTCATAAACCTTTATTTTGACAGCACTGTGTCTTTTCTTTTGCCAGTCCTGAGAACATCAGTGCCTCAGTATCAAAGTCTTCAGTGTCTGTTTAACAAATTTGACACCATTTACATTTACTTATTTAAATGAAATTAACTGTGTAGTAATTCATTGGCTATTTTAACTGTTAGTTCATCAGGCAAAGCTCAGCCTTCTTTCACAGAATTGTATAGGGTGATGGACCAGAAAAGAAAGAAGTTTTGTTTTTAAATCTTTATTGTGTATATTCTTGACAAATTAAGTACAGTTGAGGTCAGAATTATTAGCCCCTTTTGGATGTTTTCTTCCTTTTTAAATATTTCTCAAATAATGTTTAACCGAGGAAGGAAATTTTCACAGTATGTGTGACAATATTTTTTCTTCTGGAGAAAGTCTTATTTGTTTTATTTCGGCAAGAATAAAAGCAGTTTTTAATTTAAAAAAAAAACATTTTAAGGTCAAAATTATTTGCCCCTTTAAGCTATATATTTTTTGATAGTCTACAGAACAAATTATCATTATACAATAACTTGCCTAATTACCCTAACCTGCCTAGTTAACCTAATCAACCTAGTTAAGCCTTTAAATGTCACTTTAAGCTGTATAGAAGTGTCTTGAAAAATATCTAGTGAAATATTATTTACTGTCATCATGACAAAGATCAAATAAATCAGTTATTAGAGATGAGTTATCAAAACTATTATGTATAGAAATGTGTTGAAAAAATATCTCTGTTAAACAGAAATTGGGGGAAAAAATAAACAAGGTGGCTAATAATTCAGGGGGTAATAGTTCTCACTTCAGCCTGTCAATCAAACTGGACATGACGATCTCAGCAAGCTCATGACAGATTTCTGTGCAATATGCATGATCAGACAGACAATAAACAAACTGCAAGTGGTCCTGACCTTGTCAGTGAGGATTGCGAGGGTCCTCTCCAATGCATTTGTAGAGCGTTCTTTAGCAGCGCGGGACAGACGCTCAGTGTAGTAGCTGACCTGCGTCTTCAGAGTGTTGATATGAGAAATGATTTCTTTCGCTTTCAGCACATCCTGCGGCTGGTAGCGCATGGAGAGAGGAGCTGACTCTCCAACACTGAAACAAGACATACCATTAACAACAAAACAAAACACATTCACCATTTATTATCACTTGCTTAGTTACACAAACAGAGACTGCACTGCAGATGAGATGTGTGATACACAAGCACACACAGAGAAATACAGTTGAAGTCAGAATTATTAGTCCCCCGTTCTGGCTTATTTTTCAAAGGGGCCACAATATCAAACCATGAGCAAAATTTTTAATTCTTTTACAGAACTTATTTAACACCAGTTCGTTTAAATAAGATATTCCCTAATGTTTCTCAGTGTTGTTTTAAGTGCAAATCCAATGTTGGTACTGTGATGCATGTATTCTGGGACTGTGACATGATTAAGACATACTGGAAAGAAATTCACAAATTAGTTCAGAAGATTATAGGTAAATCTTTTGCTCTTTCTCCAGCTGTTTATCTTCTGAATTGTAAAACTGCTCTACAACTTAGTCATGGACTAGAATCTGTGTTACACTTTTGTACATATCTTGCAAGAAAATGTATTCTTTTGCTTTGGTCCTCTCCTAACATTCCTTCTGTCAATATGTGGATAAATCAGGTTGCCATTTTCTTACCCTTGGAAAAACTGACTTGTGACTTGCGTCAGAAATCTGATGATTTCTGGCATATCTGGAATCCTCTATGGGAGTTTTTGGAGAATGTATCTTGATTTTTATTTAATTTTTATTTTAATTTATTAATTTTTTGTTAATTTTACCCTTCACAAAAGACTTGAATTATTAGCAGATGGACAATTGTATAATAGATGGCTATATTATTGTATATGATGACATGAAACACCTATACCACTGTTCTGTCATTGTAAATCTTTAAAAAAAAAAAAAAAGAATTATTAGTCTCCCTAAATTTTTAGCCCGTTTATTTTTTTCTCCATTTTCTGATGGAGATATTTTCTCAGCACATTTCTAAACATAATAGTTTTAATAACTCATTTCTAATAACTGATTCATTTTATATTTGCCATGATGACAGTAAATAATATGTGACTATTTGACTAATATTTCAAGACACTTCTATACAGCTTAAAGTGACATTTAAAGGCTTAACTAGGTTAATTAGGTTAACTAGGCAGGTTAGGTTAATTAGGCAAGTTTTTGTATAACTATGGTTTGTTCTGTAGATTATCGGAAAAATATATAGCTTAAAGCAGGGTTCTTACACTTTTTCCAACTTTAAATTAAGCACTTTCAAGGTGCATTTTTTTTTCAGCACCTAAAAACCACAATAAATTACATTTATAATTGGTATATGTACTTTTTCACATTTAAGTCCATTGTGCTAATTTGAAAAACACAATATGACATTTCAATTTAAATTATTGAATAATCTGCAATATAGGTTTATTGAAATAGTTCACCCAAAATGGTAAAAAAAAAAAGAAAAAAAAAGTTGAGTTATTGGATGAAGTATCTTTTAAAGTTTGTTCTCTTTCTACCTGAAATTCAGTCAGATTGTGTTTGGGTGTAGTCCCTAACTTTCATGACTAGTTGTATCTTATATTTCATGTCCACTACAATTCAAAAGTCATGTAACAAATTAAACCCTTATGAGTCAGAGAATATTCCAGCAAATTAATGCACTATTCCTATGTCAACTGTTTTGAAAATCAGTCACCAAATATGGAAACCAGTTTGTAAGCTTTCATCAATATTCCTTTTTTATTATTGTCAATATCACTAAGGTTATAACTAAGGTACTGTTTTAACTGCATAGCAAATGTCCTACCTGTCAAATGGCTTTCGGTATGTGTTAAATGCATTTTAAGTTAAAGGGAAAACTACTCTGTAAGATAACGAATTATTATGAAAGCAATGCAATTTCAAATTCAAGCAGGTTCAAGCACTTTGTCTAAAATCCAAGCACTTTTCTAACCTTGAGCACACGATATTAAAAATCAAGCATTTTCCAGGATTTCCAGCACCCGTACGAACCCTAATAATACTGACCTTAAAATGGCTTTTAAAATATTAAAAACTGCTTTTATTCTAGCCGAAATAAACCAAATGTTACTTTCTCTCTAAGAAAAAATATTATCAGCCATGCTGTGAAAATTTTCTTGCTCTGCTAGACATCATTTGGAAAATATTTAAAAAATGAAATAAAATTCAAAGGAGGGGCTAATAATTCTGACCTCAACTGTACATACACAAATGCCAACTGAATGAGTGGGAGAGTGGTTTCGTACGAACTGGTCATTTTGAAAACACAAATGTTGGTGCAAGTACAAACGATCCTTCACATTTAATGGAAGTGACGTACAGGACTCTACACAGACTGATCATAAACAGGATGAACCACCATCACGTATGAAAGGAAAACGGTCAATAACCCTGAAACTCACCCTTCACCTTCAAACGCACTGATCGGAAAACAAACAACAACATAAGGGCAACCCATTACAAACGCAGTCATGTGATCAATGCGAAATGACTTTTTAATACATAATATAAATATAAATATAAAATATAAATATAAAATAAATATAAAATGCAAGTCACTCTCATGACAAGACTAAAGCATTCTCAGTATTGTAACTTTATTTCTCTCTTTTTCAAAATACAAACTTGCCATTTCGAGATATTAAGCTGCATCTCTGAGGGAAAAGGTGATCACTGCAAGAATTTTTCTAGTTTTTTTTTTTTTTTTTGGTACGTTTATGCCACAATTATGTTCTTTTTACCTTGAATTGAAAAAAAAAGCTGGATACAAGAACAAAACAAGACCAAACACATGACCTACACTGTAAAAAATGCTGGGCTCCACACAATTCATGCATGTTTTCCAAACACAAATCTTTTAAGGGTGCTTTCACACCTAGACTCACGGCCTCAAAAAGAATATAACTCCAATCCATTATTTTTCTTTCACCAAACTTTTGCCACTTTTTCAAACGATCAACTAGAAATCAAGTTATTATTTGTTGCTCTTATACTGGGATCTTCTACTGGGTTGCTCTTATACTTACTGTTTTTTGGCCTCCTCAAATTTTTGAATGAGCTTCCTCAGTCCACTGCCCTTAAAGCCCTGATGGTGTGCAGCAGGAGCCCCTGTGGTCACCACGTCATATGTGCGATCTGTTCAGAAATTTTGTAAAAAAATAAAAAAGTATGTAAAAATCACCCCACTCTGGTGAACAATAGTAAGAAGAGTCAATAGGAAATTGATCTAGCTAGACCTGACATCATTTAAACAAAAGTTAGAGATGTTGATTGGACTCAAAATACATATAATTTATTAACCTATTTTTCCATTTTAACCAAGGTTATTTTAGTAAATGAAAACTAAAACTAAGATTAAAACTATCGTCTAAAATTAAATTCTTATGACAATTGAAGACCTCAACCCTGACTGTCTTCTTTGGGCCCTATCATACACCCGGCGCAGTGTGGCGCGAGACGCGGCGCAGTAGTCTTTTGGTAGTTTCAGCTTGGCGCAAGAGTCGTTTTGAGGCGTTGTGCTACGCTGTTTAAATAGCAAATGCATTAGCGCTCATTTGTGCACCGATAGGCGTTCTGGTCTAAAAAGGAAGGCGTTCTGAGGCGGACCGCTGGCGCGTTGCTATTTTGAGAAACTATAATAGATTTTTCATTAGACCAAAACTAACCCGGTCTAAACTCCAGCGCAGAGTTGCGCCTCGCTTACACACTGCTTAATACGCACAAGAGAGCAATAGGCAAATATCTTTACATATGAAAAAAATTAAATATTAAGGATATATAAAGGATATAATAACAATAGATATAGAATATAAATATAAAGGATTAAAATATTACAAAACATTATTTTCTAGCCTACATAAATATGAAAAATCACTGCTTTTATGTCTTCTTCATCTCGGGAGGCTTTTTCAGTTCATTCATAACAATTTGCTTTTGTACAATGTTATTATTATTAGCAATATTATTTAATATATCCATATTTATATTTGTTTTATTAAAAACAAGCTTAGATTTGCCCACCTGTCAGGTTTAAAACCATATGGGGCATGGCAGGTGTATTTGGAAATAACTCAGTATTTTAACCTCTCTTGGTCATTATTGTTCATTTATTCGTTTGCTAGAAATTAGAACTGAATTTAGAAATAGCTTTGAAACAAATCTTTGCGGTAAACAAACGAAATTAATTATTTATAGACTAATTGATGTCTGTGCGTAAAGGTTTCCCTATCCAAGAGCGAAAGTGAAAGTGATCCAATATCTCTCATTCTCACGCAGTAGATGCTCTGTTTAACAGTTTTCTGTTAAAAAACTGTTAACTGTTTGCTTGTGAAATGCTCATTTTTTCCACTTACACTTACTTTGCGTCCTGTAAATAGCGAATGCGCTCTTGGCGCGACGCAGCTGACTCTTAAAGGGAATGGGAGATGAGACTTTAATTGGTTTATTCTCAAAACACACCTATAACTCATTAAGAAAATAAACTCAACCCTTTTAGACCATGCGCCTTGGCGCAAGGCAGATTTCCCGTCCTTAAATTAGCAAAAACGCGTTCTGACATGCCCTGAAAGCGTTTGCGCCCTGCGCTTTGCGCATGGACCGTCAAAATAGAGCCCTTTGTATGACACTTTACTTTCACTTTCTGTTTTGTTAAAGTAATAGTTCTGCCCAATAGTTCTGTCATCATTCATACTCTGTTTACTTGTTCCAAATGTACAATGTTAGTCGCCCTGCTTCACCCATATTCTCTGACCTCATGGCTCTGCTTAAAGAACATTTATTAAGCGGCACTTGCCATAATAAAGGTATTTCCTTCTCTGTAAAAAAGTACATATTGCTTAGACAACTAGCTAGATTATTTAATCTATTTAAATATTTATTATTATTAATAATGATGATGATGATGATGATGATAAACAAAATATTAGATTTTTCTAAATAGACTATACTTCTAAGCGGCAGGGTGGCACAAAATTTAAATATATATTTAGATAGTTTAATATTAAATTCATTATTATTATTGCATCATATGCAAATGCTTATATGATGCGTGTACAATACAGTTTGTAAATTAATATTCTCTGTCTTTTAGTGAATTTATTAAATGAGATACTTGCTTTGTTTACCAAACAAATGATTCTAATAGGACTTATTTTTTTGGTTACTTTACTCTCGAAATCGTTCTGCATGAATTAGAGGTCTGCATTCCCATGGCTGTCCCGCGGGCGCCGCGGGACCCGACCAGATTTCTGCGGCACGGGAATAAATTTCTGAATAAATCGCGGGAGCGGTCGGTAACGGGTTTAATTTGTATGTATGTGTGTAAATGAAATAGCGCGATGATGTGTTTAGCTTGTTTGTTGCTGTGTGTGTATGTGTGCCCACGCACAAATGAGAGGTGTGTGTGTGTGTGTGTGTGTGTGTGTGTGTGTGTGTGAATGAGAGAGAGAGAGCTTTGTCTGTGTGTGTGTGTGTGCTTGGTGCTGTGTGTGTGTGTGTTTATACAGACAGCTTGTTGTAGGCTGTCTGGACTGTATAGCTGGGTGATTTTCGGTTTTGTTCTCCACCCCGCTCTTTAGCGGGATCGGGCGCGGCAGGTAGAAAACGGGGCGGGTCGGGCAGCGGGACAACAAATGCTTAATATAAGCGGGAGCGCTCGGGTTCGGGGTAAAACCTGACGGGTGCGGGCAGAAGCGGGATTCAAAATTTAGTCCCGTGCAGATCTCTAGCATGAATCTAGATTTTGTTCCAAATTCTGTGCAGA
This sequence comes from Danio rerio, assembly GCF_052040795.2. Classification (NCBI taxonomy): domain Eukaryota; kingdom Metazoa; phylum Chordata; class Actinopteri; order Cypriniformes; family Danionidae; genus Danio; species Danio rerio. Next base: position 7,369,520 of record NC_141029.1, on the reverse strand, counting down.
AACAGCAAAAAAATGTTCGCTGTTTTGCTCTGGCCCTGATTATTAGCAATGAGAATCATTATCACCATAATGCTGAAGTACTACTGAAGAATGCCTTTTTAAAAAGCAAATATTGACCATTGATAACTCACCATAACCAGACTCGCCCTGCACTCTCATTCTCTGAACGTGGAGATTTGTGGGCATGAACTCCAGTTTCTTCTCTCCTTTCAAAGTGCTAGATTTGAAGGACGCACCTGTCATGGAGATATCAAATAATTACAATGTTGAAGTAACTTTTATCAATAATTATTTCACCTCCTCTTTGATTATACCTACTTTAGCAGGTGTCACGACACTTACCCTTGTATTCATGTAAATTACTGAGAGTCTCCTGATAGGTGAGGATGATAGTCTGGTACTGAGTGATGATCTGTCTCCTCAGATTCTCCCAGCAGGGCGACAGCTCTCCCAATTCTTCCAGCTCGCACACCCTGCACGCAGACACAAATAAGCAATAATATAATCAATCGTATTTTTTAAATGTAGAAACAGAGAATCAGAAATGGATAGTTACACGCATATAAATCAACTACAAGTTACTGCCAAATACACATAGCAGCTGAATTATTATTCCCCTTTTAGTGCTTAATCCTGTTCTGTGAATAAAAAGTTTAGTAATGTATGGAGGGCCAACACTATTCAGCAACCAAATAAATTGAGAAATTCAGACGGTAATGTACAAAAATGTACATGTAAATGTCTTTACCAACTAGTTGCTAATAAGGCTGGTTTGTGTAGCAAGCCAGACTACTGAAATTCTATTTAAACTTTTTTTTTTTTGTATTCTTCTGAGACTTAAAAACAAAACGCATCTCCTCCTAAAGCTTTCGAGACCACCAAACTCACATTAGACCTCCAAACTATTCTGACTCGGTTGCTATATCTTTTCCGTCTGATCCGACTTCAGTTTTTCGAAAAAAAAAATGCTGTAATTCATTACGAACATGCACTATTTTATAAACATTTTAAACTTGTAAAACTCACACTTGATTACATTTGATGATGACTGATGATCACAGAGAGTTGCTCAGCGCACATCAAGTCTTGTTGATATGATTATAAGCATTACTATGAAGACATGTTAATACATGGCTATCAATCAATTTGGTGGGCGGGGAAACCGCACTCCTATGTCACGTTGCGATCGGCCTCAAAATGGGAAAGATTTGGATCCTATTTTAACAAAAATATAGACTTATTGTCTTTATATCACCCCAATATGACAGTGGACACACTATACCTGCACACAGTTCTGTCCAAACAGCTTACAAAAGATGATTTTCATCATAGGTGCCCTTTAACGACTTTATTTCTTCTTCATGAATCAAGTCCAAACAACAATCCCCAAAAATGCTTATTAAAAAAAGGACATGACAACATAGGGGTGTCAAAATTAATTGTTTCTTTGGTGCACCGCGATGCAGATGCGGAAAATGCGGTATGGGTTCAGTAATAATAATAACCGGTTATTATGTACTGACGTCATTTATCTCCTATGCGCTCTGTCGCGAGGGAGGTGAGCGCGAGTATTTACAACACTCAGCCAACTCAGCGCCGGCCCGTGGCATAGGCACCATCGGCAAATGCTAAAGGTGCTGTTTATCCAGGGGGGCGCCAGAAATGAGCGTGGTTCAGTTGGTTTTGTTTTCGATATTCCTGATACACATTCAGTTATAGACGGCAATAACTCAAAAACCTCTTACCCTAAAAAGATCTAAAGTGTGTTTCCTAAAAAAAGACAAAGCTGGTTATGTTTCACAGCTGTCTTTCTTTTTTTTTGCTCGGAGCACTGCTCCGTTTAAGCCCTCGCAATATGTGTTTAGCCGGGAGAGCTCGCGCTGAGAGGAGCTCTCAGTAAGGGACCGTCAGAAAAGTGCTTTTTTTTGTTTCTTTTTTCGTTTTTCAGCTCCGCTCAGCGCAAGCTCTCCCTGTTGCGAGGTCTTAAGCCTGATTTATACTTCTGCGTCAAGTGACCGGCGTAACCCACGGCGCATGCAACGCGCGTGGCTGTGCATTTATACTTCTGCGCGCTGTCTCTGTCGGTCTGCATTAACACTTCCGAAACGCTAGTTGGCAGTGAGGTGTAAATGTTCCTCTGTGTCGAGTTTCTTCGCTGCTTTTTTGCTTTTCCTGAACACTTCCGGGATGTACAAGTGGCTCAAACTCGCTCATTTACCAGCGGACGTGCAACAACTTTAACTATGAGGTAAACACAAAACAAAACTTTCCATCCGGAACTCCTTCACGGGACTTCACACTTGTAAACAATCGCTCACGCCATTCGCGCGGCTCTCGGTCCCGCCCAGACTCGACAGCGCCACCAAGCCGACCAATCACAGAGCTTACGCTACATGTTGTTGCGACGTGTAGTTTCATTTTTTGAGAGGTGCACGTCAGTGACGGCGACGGCCACGGCATAGGTTTGACGCAGAAGTATAAATCAGGCTTCAAGTGTGTGTGTGTGTGTGTGTGTGTGTGTGTGTGTGTGTGTGTGTGTGTGTGTTTGTTTGTTTGTTTGTTTTTTTGTTTGGTGCTGTCTATGTTTGTGTATGTGTTTGAATGAGAGACAGTGTGGTGCTGTGTGTCTGTGTGTTTATACAAACAGCTTGTTATAGCCTCCCCCCTAAAATATAACACTGTATATGGAAAGCATCGTCAATGCACCGTGATGCACCGAGATATCAAATTGAACCGAATCGAAGGCATGATAATCGTAACCGAACCATGAGACCAGTACAGGTTCACACCTATGACAACACTTCAAAAGCGAGCTCTGTGAAACTTAATCAAAACTTGAAGATTCTTTTGATGGCTGTTTGCCATCGACTTGTCACTTCAAAATTTATTTGGTCAACTAGAAATGCAAAAGACACTATGTGATCTTCAGGTTACTATCATAGTTATTTCAAGAGTGAGTAGTGCTGTGTACACATCCAGATGATGACCTAGGGGATTTATTTTTATATTTATAAGCTGTTGTTCACTGCTGAAGCTTCTCAGTGTGTATGTAGCCTAAAAGTACGGAATAAAATGTTTCATTTACCTGGCAGCATCTTCTTCCAGCAGTAGTTTGACGAACTGTCTTGGTATGTGTAGAGAGAGCACGCTCTCTGCCATCTGCTCCAGGACACGCAGGTGGTTCCCATCAGTCGTGGGCAATCGGTACATCCGTGAAACAGTGCCTCCAAACACTGCATCAATCAATAAGTCAATCAATCGATAAGTCAATACATCAATCAATCAATAGATCAGAATCACACATATTATAAGCAGTGTTGGGAGTAATGAGTTACAAATGTAATGTATTACAGTAATATATACCTTTTTCCTCTAACGCAGTAGTGTAAGGCATTACTAATGCTGCGTTCACACCAGACGCGGAACCCGCGAACAAATTGCGCTATTCGCGCGTAAATAGCCGCATGAACATTTGCATTTGCTCGCTTCATTCACACGTCAAACCCTGCTTCATTTGTGCGTCAAATCCGATTCGTTCGCGCGTCAAATTTACTTCAGAACAGACACGGATTCGCGTGATGGGCAGGGCTTCTGTCTGCCCGGTGACTCTAACTTTATAGCTAAATGGCTAACATGGATTTAATTGATAAAATAACTGTTTGTGTGCTTTATGAAGGCTGAAAAACAGCGTCGATACGTTAAGGGCCGTGTCTGAGTCCACTAGATCATTTCAGAGGAGCATTCAGCTCGGTGAGCTCATAAACTCCCCCAGAAAGTGAACCTGGATGATGGAGGCTTTCAGCGGTGCTTCTGACTGAGCCAAGCCCAGTTTGACGAACTTTTTGTCGGTGTCGGCTAGAGGATTTCCTCCGGGACTTCAACAACAGGTGTACGTCACAATCACGCCCCCACAAGAGCAAGCTACTGGTTAGTTAACGTGGCGCGAATGTCCTCTGAAGTTCAGACTTTCAAACTCAAGCAATTCAAGCGAAACACGCATCAAACGAGCAAAACGCTCAATTCGCGCCACGCCATTCATGCGTATCGTGGCATTCACACTGCGCTATTTGCACAATTCGCGTCATTCGCAGCGCGCCATTCGCGCGTATCTCGCCACAGGATGTCTTTTTACGTGTTTGCATTGACTTAACATGTAAATCACTCGCGCTTGACGCGCCTTCCACCTCTGGTGTGAACGCAGCATAACACATTTTCAGTAATATTTTACTCAATAAATGTTTAGTAACCCTTGCGTTACAACAAACTTTCCGCTCGTAAGACATTAACAAATAAAAAAGATGGACATATGCTGTTATTTCACTGACAAATGTGCCACAGACATATCACCCTGCAGCCCAAGACTGGATACTCACTGAAGCTAAGCAGGGCTGAGCCTTGTCAGTACCTATATGGGAGACCACATGGGAAAACTAGGTTGTTGTTAGAAGTGGTCTTAGGGAGTGGTCTGTGTGAGTCCTAATGCCCCGGTAAAAGTGAAGGGGACACTATACTGTCAGTGGGCGCCATCTTTCGGATAAGACGCTAAACTGAGGTCCTGACTCTCTGTGGTCATTAAAAATTCCATGGCACTTCTAAGGAGTACGGGTGTAACTCCCGTGTCCTAGCCAAAGTCCCTCAATTGGCCAAAAAGCTTTTGTTTCTACGCAGTTAGGCAATGTTTAGCCTATATGTTCATATCTATAGGTTGAGGGGTTGGTCTTCTAATTGCACTTCATATTGAGAAAGCTATGTTCATCATGCTCACTTTGTGCATGACAGTTTGTGTTGTGAACTACTTGAATTAAAAGTGAATAAAATAATGGCAAAAAAAAGACATTTTGTTAAAATAACAAAAAGAAAAGGGAAAAAAATCTGCATCTTGTCAGACTGCAACAGTCTGACAACCATAGAAATGTTTCATAGTCATTTATTAATTTGTATTATTTCTATATACAAGATTAACCTCACCTAATGAGATGGGTGGAGACAACGTTTAGGACACAGCAATCCTTGGTTTAATTTGAAGACTGCCACTCGGTGATCTTACTCCACGTTTAGTCATGTACATGAGTGCCAGAAGGTGTCGGAAAAGTTTAACAGGATCCCGTACAATTAATCTAACGTAATCACCCCAGGGGTCACAATCCAATAATTTCATTCTTTTTTTTTTTGTTTATAAATCAAAAGGTTGATGGCTTTTTATTTGCTTGTTTTTATTTTTATTTTATTTTTAGTTTGACTATTAGCTACTATATTTATCTCTTTGTCGGTTAGGGATAAAATATGTAATAGTTGAATAACATTTTAAATAATATCTCCTTGCGACCTCTTCAGGGGATCCACTTTGGGAACCACTGCTGTACCAAAGAGCTTAGAATGACCAAGAGGCGACACTCAATAGAACGTTCCATTGCAACAGCAGCGCCCAGCAGCAGCCCTGGATTCCGCCATTTTGGAGTGAAAGCGACCGGCTGTCCATTGGATCTTATTGCTGTCGCGATGGCTAGCAGCTGCTTTGTTTTTTATTTATTTATTTAAAAAGCGTATTAAAGCTGATAAAACCTGAAAGACGACAATACAACACTCACATTGACAATCATCAGCACTTCTATTAGTGTGCTTTACAGACTTATAATATGCTGTTGTTCTGTTGGAGTTTTCATTTCAAAATGGCCGCTGCGCCATCTAGTGGCTGTTTCCCAAATTGCACTAGAGTGTCGTCTCTTGGTGATTCTATGCTCTTTGACTGTACTGAACCTTACTGTTAGCATAGCAACCGTTTAATGGAAACAAGCTAGTATAGTGGTCTGCAGAAACAGCTGCAAATGAGGCACCAAACAGAACTAAAGCCTGAATAAACGTCTTCTTCTGCCGCAAAGCACTTTTTTTTTAAAGGAATTGCTAACAGAATTGCAGAATGTATAATCTATTCCCACAGAATAGCGAATGCTCTATAAATACAAGTTGTTGTGTTTTTAATGGGTGCAGGAGCAGCTTTCAGAACCCCTTTCACAGCCTGCGGCGTTCATGAATCTTCACAGCGGGAAGTGAAAACTACAGCCCATTGATTCAGTTATGAGGGACACATTTACAGATAAACTGCTGCCTCCAGATGGAATGTAGCTGCAATGATTAAGAAATTAAAACCAAATTGTGCTGCAGAGTATAGAAATATGAACTTTAGACACTCACCTGCCTTTAAAAGACTGTCTTTGCATAAGGAAGCAGATTTAGCCTTTACGCCCATGGATTCTGTCAGACTTTCATCAACAGGCAACACCATCTGTGAGAAACAGCAGAAGAATCATGTAGTGATTATATCGATGTTGTTCTATGAGGCCCCTACTGAAAAAAACAGCATAAACCAGCCTGGGCTGGTAGGCTGGTTTTAGCTGGTCAACCAGGCTAGTTTTAGAGGGGTTTTGGCCATTTCGAGGCTGGTTTCCAGCCATTTCCAGCCTGGTCTTAGCTGGTCAGGCTGGGAGATGGCCAGCTAAAACCAGCTTGACCAGCCTAGCCAGGCTGGGTGCCCAGCCAAAACCAGCTATGTCCAGCTTAAACCGGGCTGGTCAAGCTGATTTTAGTTGGATTTAGCAGTTCATTTTCCAGCCTGACCAGCTTAGACCAGGCTGGAAATGGCTGAAAACCAGCCTGGAAATGGCCAAAACCCCTCTAAAACCAGCCTGGTCGACCAGCTAAAACAAGCCAACCAGCCTAGGCTGGTTTAAGCTGGATTTTTCAGCAGGGGCAACAAAGATTTAAGAATACACAGCAGTACATAAATAAAGACACTTTTAAATAAGCTTGTTAATCACAGTGCCATTTCAGTCATATTTATTTATAGTACGATTATAGTATTATTTTAGTTTTGACGCATTTGGCAAGCAGATTCATCAGTATTATTATATATTATTCTATATACAATCTACACGCATAGACACTAACTGGCCACTTTACTAGGTACGCCTGTCCAACTGCTCGTTAACGCTAATTTCTAATCAGCCAATCACATGGCAGCAACTCAATACATTTAGGAAATGTAAACATGGTCAAGACCATCTCCTGCAGTTCAAATCGAGCATCAGAATCGGGAAGAAAGGTGATTTTAGTGACTTTGAACGTGGCATGGTTATTGGTGCCAGACGGGCTGGTCTGAGTATTTTAGAAACTGCTGATCTACTGGGATTTTCATGCACAACCATCTCTAGGGTTTACAGAGAATGGTCAGAAAGGCAAAAGTTATTCAAATAACCACTCATTACAACCGAGGTCTGCGGAGGAGCAGCTGTGATCACACAACACGTCCAACCTTGAGGCAGATGGGTTACAGCAGCAGAAGACCACACTGGGTGGCCCAGAATGGGGAGTGGCCAGATATGTTTTTCTACATATATAATAGGATCTTTTATTGTACTTATTTAGTTTGTTATATTTTAGTTTTATTAAGTTAAAAAAATAGCACTGGCTTTGGCTGAAAATTAACATTAAAAATGATTTTAGATTTTGTTTACAGTTTTAAAATTGTTTTCATTTTAAGTTATAGATAAAATGTTGGTCATATATGCTTTTGTCTATTTATTTTTCAACTATTCATTAATTCATTCATTTTCCTTTCGGCTTAGTCCCTTTATTAATCTGGGGTCACCACAGAGGAATGAACCGCAAACTTATATTTTACGCAGCGGATGCCCTTCCAGCTGCAACCCATCTCTGGGAAGCATCCATACACACTAATTCACTACGGACAATTTATCCTACCCAATAAAATCCTACCCGTATTGCATGTCTTTGGACTGTGGGGGAAACCAAAGCACCCGGTGGAAAACTACACGAACATGGGGAGAACATGCAAACTCCACACAAAAACACCAATTGACCCAGCCAAGGCTCGAACCAGCGACCTTCTTGCTGTGAGGTGACAGCAATTTATGTTTATTTATTTAAGGTTTATTTAAAACCTTCTGTTTGTCTTTTTTAGGACGTTTAGCAATTCAACATTTTTATTTAAATTGGATGCCAAGTCAACAATAATCAAGTTTTTTATTACTTTTAAGCTATTAAAATTTCTAAAGATTTCTGATGGACATTTTCTTAAATATAAAGTTTAATACGATTTTAACTTGAAACATTTTTTCATTTTAATTTTTTTCCAATAATGGAAAAATCTTTGCTGTCACTGCATATGATTTTCTGTTATCTAATCTTCCATCAGCCCCCTTTCTCTCTAAATAGCAGCAGACACATGCCAAACAACAACACACATTTAAAATACAGTGTAAATCCCAGAGCGTGTCAGCTCTCACCCTGCCGTTAACCGTATCTGATCGTGCCAGAGGAGCTCGCTGGTCTCTCCTCTCCTCAATCTGCCACCCAATGATAGTGATGTTTCCCATCCGCTCACTCTCTGCTGATCTGAACCACAGAAAAAAAAACAGAAAACAAATAGGTGTCAGACCACGTTTCCTGGAAATACTGACAAATGTTATGCTAATATTAGTTCCTATATTGATCTGACATACTTCAGCATGAGGTGTAGCCTGTGGTGTTTGTCTTGAAGGAGCTCTTTTACTGTAAACATAGCCGAACCCAGCAGGTACATCTAATAAGACAGAGGCGAGGTTATGAAGTGGAGGCAAACAGGTCAGGCATGTTTATGGAACGGTCTCCTTTTTTAACTCACCTTGAGTTAAACTGTTTGAATTCATTCAGCCATTCTCTGGGTCTGATGGGAGCACTTTTAGCTTAGCTTAGCATAGGTCATTAAAACGGATTAGACCATTAGCATCTCCCTCAAAAAGCTTTGTAATAAGTGTCCTATTTAAAGCTTGACTCTTCTGTAGTTATATTGTATACTAAAACTGACAGAAAAAAAAAATTCTATGTCAAAATGGCTAGAAAGGGTACTCTCATTCCAACATAATTCCAATGAGATGCTAATGGTCTAATCTGAATTAAAATAGATAAAAACAAATTAAAAAACTCAACTGTTTAACTCTAGGAGACTTGTAAAATGAGCCTATTTCCAAAACAAAACAAGGAATGTTTCTTTAAGAATAACAGTTTGTGTCTTACAGTCCCTTGTGAGCGATCCTTCACATCGTACACCGACAGTTTGATTTGGGTCTGCTGGGTAATCAGAGAGTCCTGGAAGAAGGCGATGCTGCTCAGGAAGATTGGATTGCTGGTGCCCTGTGATAAATGGAAAAACAAAACATGATACTTCCAGGATTCACTGAGCAAACTCACTTCTTGGATGAAAATAGCAGTCAGTGTTATTCCAAACGGAGCCATAATAAGCAGTCTGGTGCAGATGAGGGTGTTTTAAGTCTGAAATTCAGCGTATTGTTATTATTTTTTAAATACAGTGCTGTGCATGTATGAGCACACCCCACAAATCTCAATTAATATTTTCTATAGGATGCTCCACAATGTTATACTTGTGCATATACATTAGATTACTCAGTAATGAAGCTAAATCTGAAGCTAATCTACCAAATAACTTACAACAATTATTCAAAAATTAGTAGCTCAAATTAATATGTTAGGGAAAATATCAAATAAAATTTCCAAAAAGAGGAAGAAAATCAAAAGAAACAAAGAATATTAACAAATTTGTTGAAATGTTGTAGATTGTATTTGTTTTTGCAATATTTTGCATGAATTTAAATGCATTATTTTTCCATTTCTAATAATAATAATAATAATAATAATAATAATAATAAATATAGCTGCGAGCAGCAATTAACGGGGGTCAAGCAGTTTAGCAGGGTAAGGTCATATAGCAGTTAGGACGCCTGTAAGTAGTTTATTCGACAATGAAATATACGATTACAGTGTTAGAGTTTATAGATTGAGCTAACAAATATTTGATTAAACACTCCAGAGAAGCAACTTCGATTTTTACATATTGACAAATTTTTAATGAACATTTCGAGTGACCGCTTTTATGTCAAAGTGACCAGTATAAGCAGCCCTATGATATAATGTGTAGATCGAGTCATGGCACCTTAGACAAAGACACGACATGTCAAATTTTAAGTTAATCAGATAAATGGTTACACAGATACAGTGATTTTACAATGTATAGCGCCATCATGTGGCCAATGTCTACGAGTTTTATGCTATGACCTTAGACTGACCTCTTGCATATGTGTAACAAGTTTGGTGAAGATATTTTAATGCATTCATGAGTTATGGCTATTTTAGCTCTTCTTAATAAAAATGACAAAAGAGCAGTGAATAAGCTATTAGTGATCTCCTACTGCCATCTAGTGGCCACGGTATAATTTATTTATGTGATTACAGCCATTTAGGTGTGCATAAACATATCCCTTCTATAATTGAGCATGTTCTAACTGTAAAAAAATGAAAAATTTGTATTTTATTAAAATAATTAAAAATCTACAGAGTAAAAAGTGTGACAAGCTTTGACTAAATTTGATCTTAAATGGATTTATTGTGTTCATGCCATGTCAGTTTGGGATTCAGAATGCATTACATTACATTACATTCTTTGCTATAGAGCAGTAAAATAAACAATAAGTGGTCTGTTACTGCCATCTAGAAGCCACAGTTGTGATTTTCTTTACATATGTTTTAAAACAATGTGTTTAATCATAGAACCAGTTTTACCTATTAGAATTATTATGAATAGGTTAACTGGGACCAAATTAGATGTTTAATGCATAACAGTGTTTACATCAGGTCAAAATGTGATTCAGAATGATCCTAAATGCAATTTCCCTGACTTTAAACTCAAAAAACAAAGGTATGCTAATGTTTTGAACAATAAATAAGTGGACTTGTTGTGACATCTAGTGGTTAGAAATGGTAGGTGACAGTTAAAAGTCTGTGTTATAGTGGCTAAAATGATAGAATATTGAAATTATGTGTTTTTGAGACCTTTAAACATCCAAGATGGACAAAAAAAAAAAACTTATAAATCATTTCAGTGATAAGTGTGTAAATGAAGCACATTTACTTCATTTTTAAGCCATTTTAGCATGTTTTTAGAACCATTTCCATTATTATAGCGCCACCTATTGCCCAATCTCCACAAGATTTTGCATGTTTATTCACATTGATATGAGACATCTGCTCACCAATTTCTGTGATCGGGTTTTCCTTATTGGTTTACAGGCATGTAGGTTCGTGTAGACACGCCCCTTTTGTTAATGAGCCTGTTACAGCTATCTAAAATGGAAGTTCAACTTTCTTTTGATAATTATTGATCTACTCAGTCCAGAGGTTCATTCAACACTGGTTTCGTTGCGATTGAGTTAAAAACCAGGGACTAGTTTGCAAAAGTAGGTTTTGTTTATATTGATGGTTTTTTAATGAACGGTGTGAGTGACAGCAGTGGTTTTAGTGTCAAACTGTTCAGTATGAGCAGACCTATCATATGATATGTAGATTAAGCGTTTTTTATGAAATAGTATGTAAATGAAGCAAATTTACTTTATTTTTAAGCGATTTAGCATTATTTAAAGACTATTTTTGCTATTATAGCGCCACCTATGGTTTGATCTTCACAAAATTTTGCAAGTTTCATCTCGTTGATATGCCACATGTGTTCACCAATTTCTGTGATGTTTTGAGCTTTCCTTATTGGTTTACAGGCATGTAGGTTCGTGTGGACAAGCCCCTTTTGTAAATTAGCCTGTTACAGCTAGCCAAAGTGAAAAGTTCAACTTTTTTTTGATAATTATTGATCTACACAGTCCAGAGATTCCAACAACACTGGTTTCGTCGCGATTGAGAGAAAAACCAGGGACTAGTTCGCAAAAGTAGGTTTTTCCTATATTGATGAATATTTAACGAACGGTGTGAGTGACAGCAGTGGTTTGAGTGTCAAACTGTTCGGTATGAGCAGGCCTATCATATGATATGTATTTTGTGTGGTTGCGCAAAAGGTTGTGTGATACACAACCCATTACACACTAAAAATACGTAAAATCGCCCCCTAGTGGCCGATTTCTTTCAAAATTCTTACAAACCTCTAGGACCATGAGTCGAACATGCCCAGCGAGTTTCGTTTCGATCACTCATCGTTAACCTTGTTAAATGGCTGCTCAATTTTAATTGGCCAATGGCGGCCATGTTTTTTGAGATATGCCAATGTCCTTATAGTATGTTATGACAACTTGGTTAAAGACACTGCATGCCAAATTTCAAGCTGATCGGACGAATGGCTGTAAGGTTAGAGTAATTTTTATGTTTTTTTAGCTTTATAGCGCCACCATGTGGTCAAAGTCTGCGGGTTTTGCAGTGTCACCTCAAATTGAGCTTATGCATGTGTGTAGCAAGTTTGGTGATGATATCTCATTTCGTTCAAAAGTTATAGCTCCAATTAGCATTTAGCTTCAATTAGCGTCGAACATTGTTGTGTACTGTTTCGAGTGAGAATAAAAATGTCAACTTTTTTTTGATAATTATTGATATTCAGTGTCCAAAGAACATTTGAGAGCTGGTTTGGTTTAGATTGAGTGTAAAACCTAGGACTAGTTCGCAAAAGTAGGTTTCGGACAAATCGCGATGTAGCGGGAAAACGGTGCGTCGTAGAGCAAAAATTTCTGGTATACACTTTTGTTCAGGTTAACCCAAGGATTAAAAAAATGTAAAGTTTTTGAGTCTACGACAAACGGTGAACGAATAGCGGCCAAAAATGTCCGAAAAGTGTTTTTTTGGCGCCATAGCGCCACCTATGGTCTGATTTGGCTGATCTTTGGCCAGAACGTAGTGTACCGGGGTACTACCATCTGGCCAAGTTTCAGCTCTCTCGGCCTTACGGTTTGGTCTGGGCAATAGTGACTTCGGCAGAATAATAATAATAATAATAATAAATATAGCTGCAAGCAGCAATTAACGGGGGTCAAGCAGTTTAGCAGGGTAAGGTCATATAGCAGTTAGGACGCCTGTAAGTAGTTTATTCGACAACGAAAGATACGATTAGAGCGTTAGAGTTTATAGATTGAGCTAACAAATGTTTGATTAAACACTCCAGAGAAGCAACTTCGATTTTTACATATTGACAAATTTTTAATGAACATTTCGAGTGACCGCTTTTATGTCAAAGTGACCAGTATAAGCAGCCCTATGATATAATGTGTAGATCGAGTCACGGCACCTTAGACAAAGACACGACATGTCAAATTTCTAGTTAATCAGATAAATGGTTACTCAGATACAGTGATTTTACAATGTATAGCGCCATCATGTGGCCATTGTCTACGAGTTTTATGCTATGACCTTAGACTGACCTCTTGCATATGTGTAACAAGTTTGGTGAAGATATTTTAATTCCTTCATGAGTTATGGCTATTTTAGCTCTTCTTAATAAAAATGACAAAAGAGCAGTGAATAAGCTATTAGTGATCTCCTACTGCCATCTAGTGGCCACAGTGTAATTTATTTATGTGATTACAGCCATTTAGGTGTGCATAAACATATCCCTTCTATAATTGAGCATGTTCTAACTATATAAAATGAAAAATTTGTATTTTATTAAAATAATTAAAAATCTACAGAGTAAAAAGCGTGAAAAGCTTTAACTAAATTTGATCTTAAATGCATTAACTGTGTTCATGCCATGTCAGTTTGGGATTCAGAATGCATTACATAACATTACATCACATTCTTTGCTATAGAGCAGTAAAATAAACAATAAATGGTCTGTTACTGCCATCTAGAAGCCACAGTTGTGATTTTCTTTACATGTTTTAAAACAAGGTGTTTAATTATAGAACCAGTTTTACCTATTGGAATTATTATGAAGAGGTTAACTGGGACCAAATTAGATGTTTAATGCATAACAGTGTTTACATCAGGTCAAATTATGATTCAGAATGATCCTAAATGCAATTTCCCTGACTTTAAACTCAAAAAATGTAAAAAAAACAAAGGTATGCAAATGTTATGAACAATAAATAAGTGGTCTTGTGGTGACATCTAGTGGTTAGAAATGGTAGGTGACAGTTAAAAGTCTGAGTTATAGTGGCTAAAATGATAGAATATTGAAAATGTGTTTTTGAGACCTTTAAACATCCAAGATGGACAAAAAAATAACTTATAAATCATTTCAGTGATAAGTGTGTAAATGAAGCACATTTACTTCATTTTTAAGCCATTTTAGCATGTGTTCAGAACCATTTCCACTATTATAGCGCCACCTATTGCCCAATCTCCACAAGATTTTGCATGTTTACTCACATTGATATGCCACATCTGCTCACCAATTTCTGTGATGTTTTGGGTTTTCCTTATTGGTTTACAGGCATGTAGGTTCGTGTAGACACGCCCCTTTTGTAAATGAGCCTGTTACAGCTATCTAAAATGAAAAGTTCAACTTTTTTTTGATAATTATTGATCTACTCAGTCCAGAGGTTCATACAACACTGGTTTCGTTGCGATTAAGCTAAAAACCAGGGACTAGTTCGCAAAAGTAGGTTTTGTTTATATTGATGGTTTTTTAATGAACAGTTTTAGTAACAGCAGTGGTTTTAGTCTCAAACTGTTCAGTATGAGCAGACCTATCATATGATATGTAGATTAAGTGTTTTTTGTGAAATAGTATGTAAATGAAGCAAATTTACTTGATTTTTAAGCGATTTAGCATTATTTAAAGACTATTTTTGCTATTATAGCGCCACCTGTGGTTTGATCTTCACAAAATTTTGCAAGTTTCATCTCGTTGATACGCCACATGTGCTCACCAATTTCTGTGATATTTTGGGCTTTCCTTATTGGTTTACAGGCATGTAGGTTCGTGTGGACACGCCCCTTTTGTAAATTAGCCTGTTACAGCTAGCCAAAGTGAAAAGTTCAACTTTTTTTTGATAATTATTGATCTACACAGTCCAGAGATTCTAACAGCACTTGTTTCATTGCGATTGAGTGAAAAACCAGGGACTAGTTCGCAAAAGTAGGTTAATCATATGTTGATGAATATTTAACGAACGGTGTAAGTGACAGCAGTGGTTTTAGTGTCAAACTGTTCGGTAGGAGCAGGCCTATCATATGATATGTATTTTGTGTGGTTTTGCAAAAGGTTGTGTGATACACAACCCATTACACCTTAAAATTGCGTAAAATCGCCCCCTAGTGACCGATTTCTTTCAAAATTCTTACAGACCTTTAGGTCCATAAGTCAAACATACCCAGCGAGTTTCGTTCCGATCGCTGATTGTTAACCTTGCTAAATGGCTGCACAATTTTAATTGGCTAATTGCGGCCATGTTTTTTGAGATGTGCCATTGTCCTTATAATATGTCATGGCAAACTGGTCAAAGACATTGCATGCCAAATTTCAAGCTGATCAGACTAACGGTTGTAAAGTTAGGGTCATTTTATGATTTTTAAGCTTTATAGCGCCATCTTGTGGCCAAAGTCCGCTGTTTGTGCACTGTCACCTCAAATTAAGCTTATACATGTGTGTACCAAGTTTGGTGATGATATCTCATTCCGTTCAAAAGTTATAGCTCCAATTAGCATTTAGCTTCAATTAGCATTGAACATTGTTGTGTACTGTTTCGAGTGAGAATAAAAATGTCAACTTTTTTTTGATAATTATTGATATTCAGTGTCTAGAGAACATTTGAGAGCTGGTTTGGTTTAGATTCAGTGAAAAACCTAGGACTAGTTCGCAAAAGTAGGTTTCAGATAAATTGCGATGTAGCGGGAAAACGGTGCGTCGTAGAGCAAAATTTTCTGCTATACACTTTTGTTCAGGTTAATCCAAGGATTCAAAAAATGTAAAGTTTTTGAGTCTACGACAAACGGTAAACAAATAACGGCCAAAAATGTCCAAAAAGTGTTTTTTTGGCGCCATAGCGCCACCTATGGTCTGATTTGGCTGATCTTTGGTCAGAACGTAGTGTACCGGGGTACTACCATCTGGCCAAGTTTCAGCTCTCTCGGCCTTACGGTTTGGTCTGGGCAATAGTGACTTCGGCAGAATAATAATAATAATAATAATAAATATAGCTGCAAGCAGCAATTAACGGGGGTCAAGCAGTTTAGCAGGGTAAGGTCCTATAGCAGTTATGACGCCTGTAAGTAGTTTATTCGACAATGAAATATACGATCAGAGGGTTAGAGTTTATAGATTGAGCTAACAAACGTTTGATTAAACACTCCAGAGAAGCAACTTCAGTTTTTACATATTGACAAATTTTTAATGAACATTTCGAGTGACCGCTTTTATGTCAAAGTGACCAGTATAAGCAGCCCTATGATATAATGTGTAGATCGAGTCATGGCACCTTAAACAAAGACACGACATGTCAAATTTTAAGTTAATCAGATAAATGGTTACTCAGATACAGTGATTTTACAATGTATAGCGCCATCATGTGGCCATTGTCTACGAGTTTTATGCTATGACCTTAGACTGACCTCTTGCATATGTGTAACAAGTTTGGTGAAGATATTTTAATTCCTTCATGAGTTATGGCTATTTTAGCTCTTAATAAAAATGACAAAAGAGCAGTGAATAAGCTATTAGTGATCTCCTACTGCCATCTAGTGGCCACAGTGTAATTTATTTATGTGATTACAGCCATTTAGGTGTGCATAAACATATCCCTTCTATGACTGAGCATGTTCTAACTATATAAAATGAAAAATTTGTATTTTATTAAAATAATTAAAAATCTACAGAGTAAAAAGTGTGACAAGCTTTGACTAAATTTGATCTTAAATGCATTAACTGTGTTCATGCCATGTCAGTTTGGGATTTAGAATGCATTACATAACATTACATTACATTCTTTGCTACAGAGCAGTAAAATAAACAATAAGTGGTCTGTTACTGCCATCTAGAAGCCACAGTTGTGCTTTTCTTTACATATGTTTTAAAACAATGTGTTTAATCATAGAACCAGTTTTACCTATTAGAATTATTATGAAGAGGTTAACTGGGACCAAATTAGATGTTTAATGCATAACAGTGTTTACATCAGGTCAAAATGTGATTCAGAATGATCCTAAATGCAATTTCACTGACTTTAAACTCAAAAAATGTAAAACAACAAAGGTATGCAAATGTTTTGAACAATAAATAAGTGGTCTTGTTGTGACATCTAGTGGTTAGAAATTGTAGGTGACAGTTAAAAGTCTGTGTTATAGTGGCTAAAATGATAGAATATTGAAAATGTGTTTGAGACCTTTAAACATCCAAGATGGACAAAAAAAAAAATAACTTTTAAATAATTTCAGTGATAAGTGTGTAAATGAAGCACATTTACTTCATTTTTAAGCCATTTTAGCATGTTTTTAGAACCATTTCCACTATTATAGCGCCACCTATTGCCTAATCTCTACAAGATTTTGCATGTTTATTCACATTGATATGCCACATCTGCTCACCAATTTCTGTGATGTTTTGGGTTTTCCTTATTGGTTTACAGGCATGTAGGTTTGTGTAGACACGCCCCTTTTGTTAATGAGCCTGTTACAGCTATCTAAAATGGAAAGTTCAACTTTTTTTTGATAATTATTGATCTGCTCAGTCCAGAGGTTCATACAACACTGGTTTCGTTGCGATTGAGTTAAAAACCAGGGACTAGTTCGCAAAAGTAGGTTTTGTTTATATTGATGGTTTTTTAATGAACGGTTTGAGTAACAGCAGTGGTTTTAGTGTCAAACTGTTCAGTATGAGCAGACCTATCATATGATATGTAGATTAAGTGTTTTTTGTGAAATAGTGTGTAAATGAAGCAAATTTACTTTATTTTTAAGCGATTTAGCATTATTTAAAGACTATTTTTGCTATTGTAGCGCCACCTATAGTTTGATCTTCACAAAATTTTGCATGTTTCTTCACATTGATATGGCACATGTGCTCACCAATTTCTGTGATGTTTTGAGTTTTCCTTATTGGTTTACAGGCATGTAGGTTCGTGTGGACACGCCTCTTTTGTAAATTAGCCTGTTACAGCTAGCCAAAGAGAAAAGTTCAACTTTTTTTTGATAATTATTTATCTACACAGTCCAGAGATTCCAACAACACTGGTTTTGTCGCGATTGAGTGAAAAACCAGGGACTAGTTCGCAAAAGTATGTTTTTCCTATATTGAGGAATATTTACCGAACGGTATAAGTGACAGCAGTGGTTTGAGTGTCAAACTGTTCGGTATGAGCAGGCCTATCATATGATATGTAGATTAAGTGTTTTTTGTGAAATAGTATGTAAATGAAGCAAATTTACTTTATTTTTAAGCGATTTAGCATTATTTAAAGACTATTTTTGCTATTATAGCGCCACCTATGGTTTGATCGTCACAAAATTTTGCAAGTTTTATCTCGTTGATATGCCACATGTGTTCACCAATTTCTGTGATGTTGTGAGTTTTCCTTATTGGTTTACAGGCATGTAGATTTGTGTGGACACGCCCCTTTTGTAAATTAGCCTGTTACAGCTAGCCAAAGTGAAAAGTTCAACTTTTTTTTGATAATTATTGATCTACACAGTCCAGAGATTCCAACAACACTGGTTTCGTCGCGATTGAGTGAAAAACCAGGGACTAGTTCGCAAAAGTAGGTTTTTCCTTTATTGAGGAATATTTAACAAACGGTGTAAGTGACAGCAGTGGTTTGAGTGTCAAACTGTTTGGTATGAGCAGGCCTATCATATGATATGTATTTTGTGTGGTTGCGCAAAAGGTTGTGTGATACACAACCCATTACACACTAAAAATACGTAAAATCGCCCCCTAGTGGCCGATTTCTTTCAAAATTCTTACAGACCTCAAGGACCATGAGTCGAACATGCCCAGCGAGTTTCGTTTTGATCACTCATCGTTAACCTTGTTAAATGGCTGCTCAATTTTTATTGGCTAATGGCGGCCATGTTTTTTGAGATATGCCAATGTCCTTATAGTATGTTATGACAACTTGGTCAAAGACACTGCATGACAAATTTCAAGCTGATTGGAGTAATGGTTGTAAGGTTAGAGTAATTTTTATGTTTTTTAAACTTTATAGCGCCACCATGTGGCCAAAGTCCACGGGTTTTGCACTGTCACATCAAATTAAGCTTACACATATGTGTACCAAGTTTGGTGAGGATATCTCATTCCTTTCAAAAGTTATAGCTACAATTAGCAATTAGCTTCAATTAGCATCGAACATTATTGTGTACTGTTTCGTGCGAAAAAAAAAATTTCAACTTTTTTTTGATAATTATTGATATTCAGTGTCCAGAGAACATTTCAGAGCTGGTTTGGTTCAGATTGGGCAAAAAACCTAGGACTAGTTCGCAAAAGTAGGTTTCGGACAAATCGCGATGTAGCGGGAAAACGGTCCACCGTAGAGAAAATCTGGGTCACTCCACTTTTGTTGGTGCTGACCCAAGGATTCCAAATATGTAATTGTTTTGAGTCTACGACAAACGGTGTACAAATGGCGGCCAAAATATTGGGTTTTGGCGCAATAGCGCCACCTATGGGCCGATTTGGCTGATCTTCGGTGAGAATGTAGTGTACTGGAGTACTCCCATCTGACCAAGTTTCAGCTCTCTCGGACTTACGGTTTGGCCTGGGCAATAGTGACTTCGGCAGAATAATAATAATAAAAATCCTTACAAATACAATAGGGTTTCAGCGCTTCGCGCTTGACCCCCTAATAATAAAAATCTTAACAAAAACAATAGGGTTTCAGCGCTTCGCGCTTGACCCCCTAAATATAGCTGCGAGCAGCAATTAACGGGGGTCAAGCAGTTTAGCAGGGTAAGGTCATATAGCAGTTAGGACGCCTGTAAGTAGTTTATTCGACAACGAAATATACGATTAGAGTGTTAAAGTTTATAGATTGAGCTAACAAATGTTTGATTAAACACTCCAGAAAAGCAACTTCGATTTTTACATATTGACAAATTTTTAATGAACATTGAGTGACCGCTTTTATGTCAAAGTGACCAGTATAAGCAGCCCTAAGATATATTGTGTAGATCGAGTCATGGCACCTTAGACAAAGACACGGCATGTCAAATTTTAAGTTAATCAGAAAAATAGTTACTCAGATACAGTGATTTTACAATGTATAGCGCCATCATGTGGCCATTGTCTACGAGTTTTATGCTATGACCTTAGACTGACCTCTTGCATATGTGTAACACGTTTGGTGAAGATATTTTAATTCCTTCATGAGTTATGGCTATTTTAGCTCTTAATAAAAATGACAAAAGAGCAGTGAATAAGCTATTAGTGATCTCCTACTGCCATCTAGTGGCCACAGTGTAATTTATTTATGTGATTACAGCCATTTAGGTGTGCATAAACATATCCCTTCTATAATTGAGCATGTTCTAACTGTATAAAATGAAAAATTTGTATTATATTAAAATAATTATAAATCTACAGAGTAAAATTTGTGAAAAGCTTTAACTAAATTTGATCTTAAATGCATTAACTGTGTTCAGGCCATGTCAGTTTGGGATTCAGAATGCATTACATAACATTACATTACATTCTTTGCTATACAGCAGTAAAATAAACAATAAGTGGTCTGTTACTGCCATCTATAAGCCACAGTTGTGATTTTCTTTACATATGTTTTAAAACAAGGTGTTTAATTATAGAACCAGTTTTACCTATTAGAATTATTATGAAGAGGTTAACTGGGACTAAATTAGATGTTTAATGCATAACAGTGTTTACATCAGGTCAAAATATGATTCAGAATGATCCTAAATGCAATTTGCCTGACTTTAAACTCAAAAAATGTAAAACAACAAAGGTATACAAATGTTTTGAACAATAAATAAGTGGTCTTGTTGTGACATCTAGTGGTTAGAAATGGTAGGTGACAGTTAAAAGTCTGTGTTATAGTGGCTAAAATGATAGAATATTGAAAATGTGTTTTTGAGACCTTTAAACATCCAAGATGGACAAAAAAAATAACTTATAAATCATTTCAGTGATAAGTGTGTAAATGAAGCACATTTACTTCATTTTTAAGCCATTTTAGCATGTTTTCAGAACCATTTCCATTATTATAGCGCCACCTATTGCCCAATCTCCACAAAAATTTGCATGTTTATTCACATTGATATGCCACATCTGCTCACCAATTTCTGTGATGTTTTCGGTTTTCCTTATTGGTTGACAGGCATGTAGGTTCGTGTAGACACGCCCCTTTTGTAAATGAGCCTGTTACAGCTATCTAAAATGGAAAGTTCAACCTTTTTTTGATAATTATTGATCTACTCAGTCCAGAGGTTCATACAACACTGGTTTCGTTGCGATTGAGCTAAAAACCAGGGACTAGTTCGCAAAAGTAGGTTTTGTTTATATTGATGGTTTTTTAATGAACAGTTTGAGTAACAGCAGTGGTTTTAGTGTCAAACTGTTCAGTATGAGCAGACCTATCATATGATATGTAGATTAAGTGTTTTTTTGTGAAATAGTATGTAAATGAAGCAAATTTACCTTATTTTTAAGCGATTTAGCATTATTTAAAGACTATATTTTCTATTATAGCGCCACCTATGGTTTGATCTTCACAAAATTTTGCAAGTTACATCTCGTTGATATGCCACATGTGCTCACCAATTTCTGTGATGTTTTGGGCTTTCCTTATTGGTTTACAGGCATGTAGGTTCGTGTGGACACGCCCCTTTTGTAAATTAGCCTGTTACAGCTAGCCAAAGTGAAAAGTTCAACTTTTTTTTGATAATTATTGATCTACACAGTCCAGAGATTCTAACAACACTGGTTTCGTCGCGATTGAATTAAAAACCAGGGACTAGTTCGCAAAAGTAGGTTTTTCTTATATTGATGAATATTTAACGAACGGTGTGAGTGACAGCAGTGGTTTGAGTGTCAAACTGTTCGGTATGAGCAGGCCTATCATATGATATGTATTTTGTGTGGTTGCGCAAAAGGTTGTGTGATACACAACCCATTACACACTAAAAATACGTAAAATCGCCCCCTAGTGGCCGATTTCTTTCAAAATTCTTACAGACCTCTAGGACTGTGAGTCGAACATGCCCAGCGAGTTTCGTTTCGATCACTCATCGTTAACCTTGTTAAATGGCTGCTCAATTTTAATTGGCCAATGGCGGCCATGTTTTTTGAGATATGCCAATGTCCTTATAGTATGTTATGACAACTTGGTCAAAGACACGGCATACCAAATTTTAAGCTGATTGGACTAGTGGCTGTAAGGTTAGAGTAATTTTTATGTTTTTTTAACTTTATAGCGCCACCATGTGGCCAAAGTCTGCGGGTTTTGCAGTGTCACCTCAAATTGAGCTTATGCATGTGTGTATCAAGTTTGGTGATGATATCTCATTTCGTTCAAAAGTTATAGCTCCAATTAGCATTTAGCTTCAATTAGCATCGAACATTGTTGTGTACTGTTTTGAGTGAGAAAAAAAATGTCAACTTTTTTTTGATAATTATTGATATTCAGTGTCTAGAGAACATTTGAGAGCTGGTTTGGTTTAGATTGAGTGTAAAACCTAGGACTAGTTCGCAAAAGTAGGTTTCGGACAAATGGCGATGTAGCGGGAAAACGGTGCGTCGTAGAGCAAAAAGTTCAGCTGTGCACTTTTGTTGGGGCTAACCCAAGGATTCAAAAAATGTAAAGTTTTTGAGTCTACGACAAACGGTGAACGTATAGCGGTCAAAAATGTCCAAAATCTTGGTTTTTGGCGCCATAGCGCCACCTATGGTCCGATTTGATTGATCTTTGGTGAGAATGTAGTGTACCGGAGTACTACCATCTGGCCAAGTTTCAGCTCTCTCGGCCTTACGGTTTGGCCTGGGCAATAGTGACTTCGGCAGAATAATAATAATAATAATAATAAATATAGCTGCAAGCAGCAATTAACGGGGGTCAAGCAGTTTAGCAGGGTAAGGTCATATAGCAGTTAGGACGCCTGTAAGTAGTTTATTTGACAATGAAATATACGATTAGAGTGTTAGAGTTTATAGATTGAGCTAACAAACGTTTGATTAAACACTCCAGAAATGAAACATCAGTTTTTACATATTGACAAATTTCTTATGAACATTTCGAGTGACCGCTTTTATGTCAAAGTGACCAGTATAAGCAGCCCTATGATACATTGTGTAGATCGAGTCATGGCACCTTAGACAAAGTCACGGCATGTCAAATTTTAAGTTAATCAGATAAATGGTTACTCCGATACAGTGATTTTATAATGTATAGCGCCATCATGTGGCCAATGTCTATGTGTTTCATCCTATGTGCTTAGACTGACCTCTTGCATATGTGTAACAAGTTTGGTGAAGATATTTTAATGCATTCATGAGTTATGGCTATTTTAGCTCTTCTTAATAAAAATGACAAAAGAGCAGTGAATAAGCTATTAGTGATCTCCTACTGCCATCTAGTGGCCACGGTGTAATTTATTTATGTGATTACAGCCATTTAGGTGTGCATAAACATATCCCTTCTATAATTGAGCATGTTCTAACTGTATAAAATGAAAAATTTGTATTTTATTAAAATAATTAAAAGTCTACAGAGTAAAAAGTGTGACAAGCTTTGACTAAATTTGATCTTAAATGCATTAACTGTGTTCATGCCATGTCAGTTTGGGATTCAGAATGCATTACATAACATTACATTACATTCTTTGTTATAGAGCAGTAAAATAAACATCAAGTGCTCTGTTACTGCCATCTAGAAGCCACAGTTGTGATTTTCTTTACATATGTTTTAAAACAAGGTGTTTAATTATAGAACCAGTTTTACCTATTAGAATTATTATGAAGAGGTTAACTGGGACCAAATTAGATGTTTAATGCATAACAGTGTTTACATCAGGTCAAAATGTGATTCAGAATGATCCTAAATGCAATTTCCCTGACTTTAAACTCAAAAAATGTAAAACAACAAAGGTATGCAAATGTTATGAACAATAAATAAGTGGTATTGTTGTGACATCTAGTGGTTAGAAATGGTAGGTGACAGTTAAAAGTCTGTGTTATAGTGGCTAAAATGATAGAATATTGAAAATGTGTTTTTGAGACCTTTAAACATCCAAGATGGACAAAAAAATTAACTTGTAAATCATTTCAGTGATAAGTGTGTAAATGAAGCACATTTACTGCATTTTTAAGCCATTTTAGCATGTTTTTAGAACCATTTCCACTATTATAGCGCCACCTATAGCCCAATCTCCACAAGATTTTGCATGTTTATTCACATTGATATGCCACATCTGCTCACCAATTTCTGTGATGTTTTGGGTTTTCCTTATTGGTTTACAGGCATGTAGGTTCGTGTAGACACGCCCCTTTTGTTAATGAGCCTGTTACAGCTATCTAAAATGGAAAGTTCAACTTTTTTTTGATAATTATTGATCTACTCAGTCCAGAGGTTCATACAACACTGGTTTCGTTGTGATTGAGCTAAAAACCAGGGACTAGTTCGCAAAAGTAGGTTTTGTTTATATTGATGGTTTTTTAATGAACAGTTTGAGTAACAGCAGTGGTTTTAGTCTCAAACTGTTCAGTATGAGCAGACCTATCATATGATATGTAGATTAAGTGTTTTTTGTGAAATAGTGTGTAAATGAAGCAAATGTACTGCATTTGAAAGCCATTTAGCATGTTTTTAAGACTATTTTTGCTATTATAGCGCCACCTATATTTTGATCTTCACAAAATTTTGCATGTTTGTTTACATTGGTATGGCACATTTGCTCACCAATTTCTGTGATGTTGTGAGTTTTCCTTATTAGTTTACAGGCATGTAGGTTCGTGTGGACAAGCCCCTTTTGTAAATTAGCCTGTTACAGCTAGCCAAAGTGAAAAGTTCAACTTTTTTTTGATAATTATTGATCTACTCAGTCCAGAGATTCCCACAACACTGGTTTCGTCGCGATTGAGTGAAAAACCAGGGACTAGTTCGCAAAAGTAGGTTTTTCCTATATTGATAAATATTCAACGAACGGTGTAAGTGATAGCAGTGGTTTGAGTGTCAAACATTTGGGTATGAGCAGGCCTATCATATGATATGTATTTTGTGTGGTTGCGCAAAAGGTTGTTTGATACACAACCCATTACACACTAAAAATACGTAAAATCGCCCCCTAGTGGCCGATTTCTTTCAAAATTCTTACAGACCTCTAGGACCATGAGTCGAACATGCCCAGCGAGTTTCGTTTTGATCACTCATCGTTAACCTTGTTAAATGGCTGCTCAATTTTAATTGGCCAATGGCGGCCATGTTTTTAGAGATGTGCCAATGTCCTTATAGTATGTTATGACAACTTGGTCAAAGACACTGCATGCCAAATTTCAAGCTGATTGGACTAGTGGCTGTAAGGTTAGAGTAATTTTTATGTTTTTTTAACTTTATAGCGCCACCATGTGGCCAAAGTCTGCGGGTTTTGCAGTGTCACCTCAAATTGAGCTTATGCATGTGTGTAGCAAGTTTGGTGGTAATATCTCATTTCGTTCCAAAGTTATAGCTCCAATTAGCATTTAGCTTCAATTAGCATCGAACATTGTTGTGTACTGTTTCGAGTGAGAATAAAAATGTCAACTTTTTTTTTGATAATTATTGATATTCAGTGTCCAGAGAACATTTCAGAGCTGGTTTGGTTCAGATTGGGCAAAAAACCTAGGACTAGTTCGCAAAAGTAGGTTTCGGACAAATCGCGATGTAGCTGGAAAACGGTCCACCGTAGAGAAAATCTGGGTCACTCCACTTTTGTTGGTGCAGACCCAAGGATTCTAAATATGTAATTTTTTTGAGTCTACGACAAACGGTTTACAAATGGCGGCCAAAATATTGGGTTTTGGCACAATAGCGCCACCTATGGGCTGATTTGGCTGATCTTCGGTGAGAATGTAGTGTACCGGAGTACTACCATCTGACCAAGTTTCAGCTCTCTCGGACTTACGGTTTGGTCTGGGCAATAGTGACTTCGGCAGAATAATAATAATAAAAATCCTTACAAATACAATAGGGTTTCAGCGCTTCGCGCTTGACCCCCTAAATATAGCTGCAAGCAGCAATTAACGGGGGTCAAGCAGTTTACCAGGGTAAGGTCATATAGCAGTCAGGAAGCCTGTAAGTAGTTTATTCGCCAATGAAATATACGATTAGAGTGTTAGAGTTTATAGATTGAGCTAACAAATGTTTGATTAAACACTCCAGAAATGCAACTTCAGTTTTTACATATTGACAAATTTCTTAAGAACATTTCGAGTGAATGTCAAAGTGACCAGTATAAGCAGCCCTTTGATATAATGTGTAGATCGAGTCATGGCACCTTAGACAAAGACACGACATGTCAAATTTTAAGTTAATCAGATAAATGGTTACTCAGATACAGTGATTTTACAATGTATAGCGCCATCATGTGGCCATTGTCTACGAGTTTTATGTTATGACCTTAGACTGACCTCTTGCATATGTGTAACAAGTTTGGTGAAGATATTTTAATTCCTTCATGAGTTATGGCTATTTTAGCTCTTCTTAATAAAAATGACAAAAGAGCAGTGAATAAGCTATTAATGATCTCCTACTGCCATCTAGTGGCCACAGTGTAATTTATTTATGTGATTACAGCCATTTAGGTGTGCATAAACATATCCCTTCTATAATTGAGCATGTTCTAACTGTATAAAATGAAAAATTTGTATTTTATTAAAATAATTAAAAATCTACAGAGTAAAAAGTGTGAAAAGCTTTGACTAAATTTGATCTTAAATGCATTAACTGTGTTCATGCCATGTCAGTTTGGGATTCAGAATGCATTACATAACATTACATTACATTCTTTGCTATAGAGCAGTAAAATAAACAATAAGTGGTCTGTTACTGCCATCTAGAAGCCACAGTTGTGATTTTCTTTACATGTTTTAAAACAATGTGTTTAATCATAGAACCAGTTTTGCCTATTAGAATTATTATGAAGAGGTTAACTGGGACCAAATTAGATGTTTAATGCATAACAGTGTTTATATCAGGTCAAATGTGATTCAGAATGATCCTAAATGCAATTTCCCTGACTTTAAACTCAAAAAAATGTAAAACAACAAAGGTATGCAAATGTTATGAACAATAAATAAGTGGTCTTGTTGTGACATCTAGTGGTTAGAAATGGTAGGTGACAGTTAAAAGTCTGTGTTATAGTGGCTAAAATGATAGAATACTGAAAATATGTGTTTTTTAGACATTTAAACGTCCAAGATGGGCAAAAAACAACGACTTGTAAATCATTTTAGTGTTAGGTGTGTAAATGAAGCACATTTACTGCAGTTTTAAGCCATTTTATGATGTTTTTAGAACCATTTCTACTATTATAGCGCCACCTATTGCCCGATCACCACAAAATTTTGCATGTTTATACGCATTGATATGCCAAATGTGCTCATCAATTTCTGTGATGTTTTGCGTTTTTCTTATTGGTTAACAGGCATGTAGATTTGTGTAGACACGCCCCTTTTATAAATGAGCCTGTTACAGCTATCTAAAATGGAAAGTTCAACTTTTTTTTTGATAATTATTAATCTACTCAGTCCAGAGGTTCATTTAACACTGGTTTCGTTGCGATCGAGTTAAAAACCAGAGACTAGTTCGCAAAAGTAGGTTTTGTTTATACTGATGTTTTTTTAATGAACGGTGTGAGTGACAGCAGTGGTTTTAGTGTCAAACTGTTCAGTATGAGCAGACCTATAACATGATATGTAGATTAAGTGTATTTGTGAAATAGTGTTTAAATGAAGCACATTTACTTTATTTTTAAGCCATTTGGCATGTTTTTAGGACTATTTTTGCAATTATAGCGCCACCTATGGTTTGATCTTCACAAAATTTTGCAAGTTTCTTCTCATTGATATGGCACATGTGCTCACCAATTTCTGTGATGTTGTGAGTTTTCCTTATTGGTTTACAGGCATGTAGGTTCGTGTGGACACGCCCCTTTTGTAAATTAGCCTGTTACAGCTAGCCAAAGTGAAAAGTTCAACTTTTTTTTGATAATTATTGATCTACACAGTCCAGAGATTCTAACAACAATCATTTCGTTGCGATTGAGTGAAAAACCAGGGACTAGTTCGCAAAAGTAGGTTTTTCCTATATTGATGCATATTTACCGAACGGTGTGACTGACAGCAGTGGTTTTAGTGTCAAACTGTTCGGTATGAGCAGGCCTATCATATGGTATGTATTTTGTGTGGTTTTGCAAAAGGTTGTGTGATACACAACCCATTACATCTTAAAATTGCGTAAAATCGCCCCCTAGTGGCCGATTTCTTTCAAAATACTTACAGACCTCTAGGTCCATAAGTCGAACATACCCAGCGAGTTTCGTTTCGATCGCTCATCGTTAACCTTGCTAAATGGCTGCACAATTTTAATTGGCTAGTGGCGGCCATGTTTTTTGAGATGTGTCATTGTCCTTATAAGATGTCGTGGCAAACTGGTCAAAGACACTGCATGCCAAATTTCAAGCTGATCGGACTAACGGTTGTACGGTTAGGGTCATTTTATGGTTTTTAAGCTTTATAGCGCCACCATGTGGCCAAAGTCCGCTGTTTTTGCACTGTCACCTCAAATTGAGCTTATACATGTGTGTACCAAGTTTGGTGATGATATCTCATTCCGTTCAAAAGTTATAGCTCCAATTAGCATTTAGCTTCAATTAGCATCGAACATTGTTGTGTACTGTTTCGAGTGAGAATAAAAATGTCAACTTTTTTTTGATAATTATTGATATTCAGTGTCCAGAAAACATTCGAGAGCTAGTTTGGTTTAGATTGAGTGAAAAACCTAGGACTAGTTCGCAAAAGTAGGTTTCGGATAAATCGCGATGTAGCGGGAAAACGGTGCGTCGTAGAGCAAAAATTTCTGCCATACACTTTTGTTCAGGTTAACCCAAGGATTCAAAAAATGTAAAGTTTTTGAGTCTACGACAAACGGTGAACGTATAGCGGCCAAAAATGTCCAAAAAGTGTTTTTTTGGCGCCATAGCGCCACCTATGGTCTGATTTGGCTGATCTTTGGCCAGAACGTAGTGTACCGGGGTACTACGATCTGGCCAAGTTTCAGCTCTCTCGGCCTTACGGTTTGGTCTGGGCAATAGTGACTTCGGCAGAATAATAATAATAATAATAATAATAATAAAAATCTTAACAAAAACAATAGGGTTTCAGCGCTTCGCGCTTGACCCCCTAAATATAGCTGCAAGCAGCAATTAACGGGGGTCAAGCAGTTTAGCAGGGTAAGGTCATATAGCAGTTAGGACGCCTGTAAGTAGTTTATTCGACAACGAAATATCTGATTAGAGTGTTAGAGTTTATAGATTGAGCTAACAAATGTTTGATTAAACACTCCAGAAAAGCAATTTCAGTTTTTACATATTGGCAAATTTTTAATGAACATTTCGAGTGACCGCTTTTATGTCAAAGTGACCAGTAAAAGCAGCCCTATGATATAATGTGTAGATCAAGTCATGGCACCTTAGACAAAGACACGACATGTCAAATTTCTAGGTAATCAGATAAATGGTTACTCGGATACAGTGATTTTACAATGTATAGCGCCACCATGTGGTCAATGTCTACGGGTTTTATGCTCTGACCTCTGATTAACCTCTTGCATGTCTGTGACAAGTTTGGTGATGATATTTCTATCCATTCATGAGTTATGGCAATTTTAGCTCTTCTTAATAAAATTGACAAAACTATAACATAACTATATAAAATGAAGATTTTGTGTTTTATTTAAAGAATTAAAAATCTACAGAGTAAAAAGTGTGACAAGCTTCAACTAAATTTGATCTGAAATGCATTAACCATGTTTATGATATGTCAGTTTGGGATTCAGAATGCATTCTTTGCTACAGAGCAGTAAAATAAACTATGAGTGGTCTGTTACTGCCGTGTAGTGGCCACAGTTGTGATTTTGCAATTGGAACACGCGGAAGAAACCCACATCAAGACGGGGAGAACATTCAAACTCCACACAGAAATGCCAACTGACCCAGCCGAGGCTCGAACCAGTGACCTTCTTGCTGTGAGGTGACAGTGGTACCCACTGCATCATGCCGCCTAAAGGTAAATCATTTTTATAAAATGTATTATAAGATTAGTGTGATTATAAAAAAGTGTCAGATATGCAAAAGTCTGCATACTTTTATGTTTGCAAAGATTCATTTAGTATAGCTTTAATGTGTGATTAAACTCTCATTGAAACCTATGAATGTAAAACATCATCATTGAATTTTTAATGTAAATATTAATTTTAAATGAAATGTTAAGCACAGTAACACTTTATGACACTATAAGTGTTGTCGGTGTGAATTACAAAGGTGCTTGATTTAAAACAAATGGTGCTTTAAAAACTTCAAGTACTTAAATCAGTTGTCCATGAAAGTGTAGGAACTCATTTTGTGTAATATTGCTACTTAATTTGGATTGAAGCATATAAACATACAACAAGTATATATTTTCTCATTTTATTTACTTAATTTTATTTTTTGAGTCATTGCTATTGGTCATGCTTAATTTTTATTTGTTTTGTTTTTTATACTTCAAGGTAAAAAAAATTTATTTATATTTTTTGTAAAAACAGTTTCTGAATAAAGTTGTAATGTTATGATTTTCATACTGTTGGTCAAACAGTATAATTTCAGACAGACTCAGTCTTCACAGTTTTCAATATAAGGGAGATAATAATTGATAGCATAATAAAATTGTTTAATAAACATTATAATTAAACACAATGTTTAATATTTATAGGTACGCTTGTAAAATGTAATATGCAATCTTTATTTACTTTTTAAACCTAAATGTTATGTTGGTAAAAAATATTGAGTGTTTGAATTTGGTTGTGTATGTTCTGTAGATTATAATTTACATTGCAAAACATAAAACTCCAAATCTCTTTTAGGTAAATTAGTTATTGACTACTGTAATTTAAAAATTCTAGGTTTAACAGACATACATTTTGTCATTTAAATTGCAAAGTCCATTTTATATA
This sequence comes from Danio rerio, assembly GCF_052040795.2. Taxonomy (NCBI): domain Eukaryota; kingdom Metazoa; phylum Chordata; class Actinopteri; order Cypriniformes; family Danionidae; genus Danio; species Danio rerio. The sequence continues at coordinate 7,338,552 of NC_141029.1, read as the reverse complement.
TTTTGGCAAAGGTGCATTTAGTAGTTTTCAGTAACGCGTGATTAAACTCCCATACACTAGAGGGCGCGCATTGTAACACAACGAGATCGTACTTCCTTTTTATCCACCCTTGTTCCACCTGCTGAAGCGTAAGCATGCGGTTTTTTGTCTCTCTATGTAATCTATGCAATATCTGTTTTAATATTAGTCATCCATGATAGTTTTTAGTTGGTATAAGTCTTTTTTAATCTGTTTGTATGTTTTTCGGGTGTATTTTGTGATTAAACGTATTTAGGCACGCCTTTATTTTAGTAACATAGTGAAATTTAGCTGATCTGCATTAGCCTACAAGATAATGATTTTAAAATAATCTAAAGAAAAGTTGTGTTGATCTTGTTATTTTTAACACTGTTAGTCTTCAATGTATTTAGTTTGATCTAAGCCAAAGCATGTCAGATTGGCAGGTCATTGAGTAATCTGAAAACAGTGCAATGGTCACCAGAGAGTCAATGTTCTCTTTCTCTGTCTAGATGGGCTTAACGTTTACACTCGTTAAGCGCCAAATGCAAGTAAAAAATAAACGCTGACTATTGTCGGTATTTTAAAAATGTCAATTTCCCGTAAACGCCATTAAGCACGTGTTTTAACAGTGCTAATTTGACATTGTGTTCACGTGCTAAACACAAATGACCGATCCGCTGATTAATCGCTACTTTAAAAGGCTCCTGGTATATGTGTTCACACTGTGAACAGCAGTGAGTTCGGTGATATAATGACGTTCACGGCCAATCAATCAGTCATTTCTGTTGAGCAGGTGAACACAATGGTAAATCAGCGCTGTTTGAGAACGAGCTCAAGAGTGCTGAAAGCGGGGGATGGATGTTTTTAAAAATTCGGCAAATTTAGTTGACTTTCACTGTGTTTTGCACTGCCAAATACACAATTATGAGATTAAATCTTCATCCTGGAGTTTATTATCATAATCACTGATTTAGTGTTGTCTAAAATTAAAGTTAAACCCTTTGAGATAAATTATCTTTATAATCCCTATTGACAGCAGCATAAAACCATTGCTTTAAACATTAAAATATTGTAATCTCAATTCAAACCCGCATAACATGAACAATAATTGATGATAATGATTTGCATATGTTTATTAGGTATAAACACTGCATTCAAATGTGTTTTATTGAGAGGGATTCAGTTTTTACACTTTCTTCTTTACAAACTGTTATATAAAACTGAAGAACTGAGAGAACAGTTTATAGTTTAGATATAAACACTTGTTTATGGTAAAACTTAACATTACAGTTTAATGGAACTAACTGACTAACATTGTGTAACCCACAGGTGGCAACAAACAACTATCCAAATTATGTCACTGCATGGGTTTTCAGAAATGATCCACCTATAATGAAACCTGAAGTTTTATGTGTGAATTGGTGAATCATTAATTGAAGATAAATATATGTTGTACTAGATGTTATACTTGTATATTTAGCATTATCAGGAACAGTAGCAAAGCCATTCAAAATAGAATATTTTCCTTTTTTCAGCGTTCAGTGTTTTTCTTGTTTTATTAAAAAAAATGACAGACAATAGTTTTTGCAGTAATATTTTTGTATAAATGAAAAAACAAATGACTCTTGTCTCCTCCCTTTTTTGCTGATCCAAAAAAGGTCTGACTCTTCACCATTTTTATAAACAGTATTTTTGCTCCATGTAATATTTATCATTAATAGTTTCTTTTTTGTCTGTTTTTTGTTTTTCAGAACGTTGTGAAAGCTGATTTGTGGAGGTAAGGTTCTGCTTATTATTTTTATGATTACGTAGCAAATAGTTTCTATAAATATTTTATGCAGTTATTATTGTTTTACAGTGTTATTAGTAGACAGTAGGGTTGTGCAGCTAGACGATAGTATCGTGTATCAACGATAGGCAAAAATATTGCAGAGTGCTGAAAACTATGATGATTTTAAAGACGATATTTAGCTCGTTTTGCACTAATGTAGACCTATTACATGTTTTAATTGGATTATTGAACAAAGTGAATAGTATTACTAATTTTAATCATCATCAGTAATAATAAATTAACTACAAATAATATGATATTCAACTGTTTACATCAACATCACCTGACCGACACTTTTGGACAAAATTGAATTACTTCGATTGCTCTCTTGCGCGCTCTCTCTCTCTCTCTCAAAACAAAACAAGTTATTTATATCTTTTATATCCGTTATTAATAGCCTATTTAAGTTTTAAGGGGGCTTATAGACTATTTTTTCATTGCATGCATTGACTGCTCCTTCAAATAGTACACGAAATATACCTGTCTTATTTGTGTTTAATTCGATAGAATGATAAACACGGACATGCGCATTTTTCAGAAAATAACCCATATTTTTAATTTTCAAACATATGTTAGGTCTTTATTTATTTTTTAAGCCTAAAATATATTTTATTTATTTATTTAAACTTGTCTATATGCAATTAAAAACAATCTGTATGTAACCATTCGTTTTGGCATTAAATTATTATTGAACAGATTATTAATAACTTATCAAAAAACATTTTACTGAGCTCAGTAAAAAGTTTTAGGTCAAATAGTCTGTTTAATATTATAGCAATAGGCTAATGTCGACTCACCGCAGCCATGTCTAAAATGAAACTCTTATCAGAGAACAAAAAACCCATGTCAGGTGCAACATTGTGTTAGATCTTAGCAAATACAAATGTGACACTGTGGATGATTACTTTTGTGATTGATTAGACCTGAAGCTGCGCCGCGGTCAACTGAGCAAAACATGGAAAACTTCACAGCATAGAAAGAGTCATGTGCGGGCGGCGACTCCTCCATCCTTCTGTCTGAAAGGACCTTAATACATCCTTGTTTCTTCCTTGCATAGATAAATGTCATTTTATTTGCTTTCATCCATGTATATTATATCCATTTTGCGGCAGTCCCGTCGGCTGAGGATAACGGCATGAACCCGAAGTTAACGTCAAATCCTGTCCCGTGCCACAGAGTCCGCATCTGTTGCATCGAGTCTTGTTTGATATAATTTCTGTCTCAAAGCCCATTTAAGCTGTAAAAGCACAGTGGTTTGCATTGGTTTGATTTATCCAAATTCAAACGTTATGCAAATGCAATAGGCTATTAAATAAGTTTAAAAATCAGCCAAAAGGTTAATAAATATGTTTAGATATGGTTAAATATAATAATATTTTAATATTATATTTATTATTATTTTATATATAACACTGCCGCGCCCCCATGCGATAGTATCCTGTGTCGGCGATCTCACAGAGGGGCGATATGGCGATCTGAAAATTTTGTATGTCGCTCAGCACTAGTAGACAGACTAATTTTTGATTTTCAATAATGTACTGTAGATTATGTATATGATTTTGATTGAGACATTGGATAAAACAGGTTCACTCAATTGCGGTTAGGTTTAAAAATAAAAAAAGAATAAAATTTCATAATCTAAAACAAATGTATGGCACATATAGTCTTCTCTTTATCCTAAATAACACTTTAAAATTTATTTCCAATTAAATGTATTATTAATGAGGAACAAAACGCTTGTTTTATCAAAAGTAGGAATTACTGCGATCTCATTAAGGTATTGTTATTCTTCACTGACTTGTATGTTTTAGGATTTCAAAGGTGTGTCCCCTATTATGTCAACATTGTCAGACATTTATAAAAATGTATTAAATTAGCCAGTATTGAGTTGTTGTAACTCTAAAAAGTCCCCCTCAGCATATTCAAATTTTGCATAGTATCTCAAGAGGAAAACATTAGGATAAGTCCTGGTTTGTCGACATTAAATTAGTTAGCAATAGTTGATCTCTGCACAGCAGCATATTTACCTGTTTGGTTGGCATGTTGCATTTGATGTGAGCAGATAAGCAGAAACAGGCACACGTGTATGTCTATTTGCAATCAATTGGACAGGTGTACCTAATAAAGTGGCCGGTGAATGTATGTGTGGCTGCACACGTGTGAATGTTGTGACGGTAGGAATAAACCGCACAACAACTACATCAAATAACCATAGGAAAAGTTCTTGAAGCTATATGAAATTACTATTGTTTAGTTAACCTTTGTTGAATTTATTCTAAAATGTAAAAACAAAGGTTATTTATTGCTGTTTAAATAAAAAGTAAAAAAAAAAATTTTAGCATTTTTTTAAATTAATTTTTCACAGTTTAATAGGATAAAAAAACTCAAAGGTGTTAAACCCTTTGAGGGTAAGTTAATAGCAAGTACATTTTAGGGTGAAGTAAACTTTTAGGTGAAGTAAGTTTTAAATGTATGATGTTGACAATAAATATTGGCACTGTCAAAACAATGTTTAAAATAATTTAAAGTTGAGAGATTGTTATAAACTATAGCTCAGTACATGTAAAAAAAAATCTGTTTTTACTAAATGTTTTTGTACCCTGTTTTGTCTTATTTTACTACAGTTAAGATTATAGATCTATTATGTACTGTAAGATTTGTGTGCTGTAATATAATTTCTAATTTGTTTTTGTTTTTCATGTTGATGAAACAATGGAATAGATTTCAAGGTAAGTTGAAATAATTGCAAAATGTTCATCATAATTTTAGGAAATTGTTAAACTGCAAGTTGTGGTACTTGGTAATGTTTTAAATAAATATGATACTATCAGTTTTATTCAAATAAAAGTCTATTTACAGTAAATGTAAATATTTGCACCAGCTTGTAACTAATAACCAAAACTAAAATATTTTAACATTCAGCAGCAGTAATCCACAAAATATTACATTTTGTTTTGTTTAGTGTCATTGTTAATGATGTAGACCATGGCTATTCAATTAGTGGCCCACGGACTGAACTTGGCCCGCGAGGCAATAGGTTTCGCCCCTTTAAATAGTGTAAACAAGACATCAAAAATAAATTTTGTTCAGTCGAAAAATGGTTGCTATAGTTATGAAATGATGTGTATCTGTTTAATATAGCACGAGCTGCACAGAAAGTGAGTCACCTGACATTGAGTAGCGGGAGCAGCCGAAAACATTTAGATACTTAAGCTTCAAGGCAATGTGCGTGCACAAGCAAAGCAATGCGCTTGTGCCTTCCAGACTCCCCAAGTACAAAATATCTCGGGCCGTAGTGATAAGAGTTGTGCGTGGCATTCTGATGATAACAACAGTTTGAGTACTTGCCTAATATAAAGCTTAAATTTACATTAGACGTGATAACCGTGAAACCATGTTTTTTTTTTTTTTTCAAACTATATAATCGTACAACCAAAATTGTTGCATACCTAATTGAAATACAACATTTGAGTGTTTGTAAAAAAAAAAGCCAGTTGTGTAATGCACTGATATTATATGGTTTCAAAATGCAATATATTAACATTTTAATGTAGAAAAATACAATGGGTGTCCTATGCCGTGTTCAGACTGTATGATTTTTCAAAGTAGTGATGTCATGGATGTTTTCACACTGCATGACTATCTGGGCTTGCGTTTTGTCACTGCTGTTTTTACACTGTAGCATGGATCGGCGACAGGCTTACACACTGCATGAGTTTACAATAGAAAGAATTGCCGACAACTTTGTCCAAACTACAACTCACAACCAAACACACGTGAGAAGTGACATGGAAACAATGCCAAGTCACGTAATATGTTTCGTTATTAACTACATAATGATAAAGAGTACGGTAGAAATGTACATATTTGCTCACCTAGCTTTTAAAGGGAATTGGCAATTTCTCAGCTCAGATGACATGTCAAACACGGTTTTTCTGCTAAATTTCCACTAGCTTTTCCTCCATTTCTTGGGTCCAAATCAACTGAAAATGAGTGCTTTTAAATTCTCCCCTAAACTCCCGCTGGCCTGCAAGTACCCATGCTAGTGGATGCTGCTCTCTCATTGGCTGTAGGTGATCGCAGTTGTTATTTTCAGTCAAAACTCTTTTCACACGCCATGATTTGAATCCCTGACAGCTCCAGACATTTAGCACGTCAAATATCTCACGGCTGTCGGTGACTCATCTGCAATTCTCTTAGATGGCGTCCTTGATAGTTCATACTGTGTGATTGTCACTCACATGAATGAGTACTAATTTGACTGTGATTTCAGCCATTTGTCGGCGATTTCTCAAAAGCTATCAGCGAGTCAAAATCAAGGCTAAAATCATGCAGTCTGAACTGTGCATTAAGGAGCAAAAATAAAGCATATGGGCTCTTGTATGCTGTGTGTTTTCACTCATATTTGAAGTCATATCTCTCCGGCCTTTTATTTGGGATGCTTTTTATGATCTGGCCCCCATGACAAACTAAATAAATAGCCCTGATATAGACTTAGGGCTGGCCGATAATTTGATGTAGATAATTGTCACAATAAATATTTTTTCGGTAATACGATAATGACAGTTTGATAATTGGTCAATAATATTTACGCACTATGCATAACGCATAGTTTATGCATAGTTAATTATTTGCAGCCTGCCTTTCCGAGTGCCGCATGCAGAATACAAGTTAACAGTCATATAGTGTCTGTTGCACTTGCAGTAAGAAAAAAAAAAAAAAAGGTCACAGACATTGACAAGAAACGTCACTAGACTTCAGTAGTCTTGAGCTACTTAGTTTTTTTGCAATCCAACACAAAACAGCAACGTGCAGTGAAAACTGCAGACGACTTTTGTAATCAAAAGCAAAAAACACCACAGACCTGTTTCATCATTTAAAACAATGCCACCCTTATGAAGATGCAATGAAATTACAGACCCAAACAAGTGTTGGTAAACCAACTACCCAGCAGAGTCTCATGTCATCATTCTCAAAAGCCGTGCCTTACGAGAAAAAGTTTAGCAGCTCTAGTATTCAATATTTGGTATTTCACTATTTTAAGTAATTGTTTTTAGGTGGGTATTAATCAAATTGCACATTATCTAAAAAGTGTTTGAAATTTGGAATGTTTGCTACAGGTGCATACTGCATTTTTGAAGTTAATGTCTCATATGATATTAATTTAACATTTAAATTTGATCAATTGGGGGGGATTATCATTTTTTTATTATATACATTTATATATATATATATATATATATATATATATATATATATATACATATATATATATATATCTTTGAAAATGTGTCTTTTTGAAACTAATTTCGTTTTGTATAATGTGTAACTTAATTTTGATGTATATTCTGTTGGTTGGTTATGTATAGCATAAACAAGAATTAATAACATCTGAGGTGAACACAAGCCCCGCTATATGCTTTAGCGCCAAAACAATCCATCAAACTATGTTCACGGTTTCGTTTCAATTCAGTAACGAAGCACGATTTGAGCAGCATGAGCTATACAGTCTTTGCAGGCTATTCGCAGCACTTATAGTATTGTTAGATTACCTCGGAAGATTAAACTCAATCTGAAGGATAATAACTCGGAGGCATGTGTCAACGGAGACGCTCCCCGCATATCTCGCCATGATGCGCGCTTTATAAAATGAGAGTCTTCTAGTCCCATATTCGTGCCAGTCTGTCAGATAAAATTTGTGAAAACATCCGCAGATATGAAGAAGATCTTTAACGGAGAAAATTCTGTGACCATTAACTCGCCTTTAACTTGTTCAAAACTTAATTTTTTCTGACGTTAAACAATAATATCCAATAACTTATGTCTTTAATTGTTGAAAACTTGAATAGTAAATGCTAAATTAAGATTATTCTTTTGCTTATTTTATTTATATTGTCAGACAGCAAAACATTTCACAAAATGTGTTAAATCAGCTGCACAAAGTTATTGGTATGCTGAAAATCCTATAAAATCGATAGATATAAAGATTTTACGTTTATCGTGATAAATATCTATATCGACTGGTATGAAAAAGATTATCGTAATTTTTTCTTTTTCCATATTGCTCAGCTCTATGTAGACTTCATCATAACTGACTTACTGGTGTTTCATGAAATAGTTAATTGTTTGTAGCAGTGGAGGCAAACATAGTTTCTTAAGGTTCAGAGCTCTGCATAGTTTTGTTTTAACCCTGTTTAATTGTTGAATCGAGCTTAGAAGTAATTTCCGCTGAGGTATGGGCTTTCAGAAAGAGAGTTTAGCAGCTGTAGTATTCAATATTTGGTAGAAAATACATTTAAAATAAAAATTAATAAATAAATAAAAATGATATAGAAAATTATCTTTGTGATTTCAAGTGCACTTCAAGAAACAGTAAGTGATATAGTTTACATTTTTAAAACATTTTGCAGTATGGGGTATATAATGTGCTGCAATTACCACAGCTGTTGTGCACACAACATATATACAGTGTACATGCATACATTTTTTATTTAACTATTTGTTGACATCCTGTTATATTTGCTGTGTTAGTAGATTACTAAAGTCAACATTAGATGCACATGTCTGTTTGTGCTTGCGAATGTTGTAAGTTGTAATGTTGTAATGTTGTTTGAAAAAACCAAATACCTATAACCAAATAAATTCCTGCTTCGGTCTTAACTTTTTCCTATTTATACAGAAACCCACTTTGATCGAGCAGGTAGAAGCAGCATGTACCTTTTAGCAAAGTAAAAATCAATGATCTGATAATTTAATCTGAAACTCACACACATTTTGGACTGAGTACTTATTATGCACATTGATAAAAGGGTAAAATTTGACCGGCATAAATGTAGAAGGAGACAGAAATAAAATGACATGTAACTTCACGGTATTAACAGTTAATGTGAAATTAAAACATAAGTTTGTGCTGTTTTTAAAAAAAATTATTTTCATCGGGATGACCTGATGGTTTGCCCCTTCCATGTTTATCATTGTGCACAAGAAGAAGCAATAACTGCTTTATTCCTGATGTCATTCAGGGATGTTATTTTAGACCTATCTAGGCTATTGTGTATTTAACATAATATCATGTAGTCCTATAATGTGCATTTGAGGAAGCTGCTGATTATGAAATCACTTTGAATGCGTGTGTGGCTGTGCACTTTTTCTGCTTTCACAATTGCCTATCACGACCATGTGTGCTGTATGTACATTATAAATAAAGCCAGGACACACATTTGTTATCCTCTGCAATTCATCTGTTCTTATGTTACTTATTTAGTGCTACAGCCAGGCACCCCAAGTTTCATACCTAAAGTTTACATATTACAAATTTACAACTATACATTTTATAATTTATTACAACTATTACAAACGGGGACTACGCTTAAGGGATAGTACTATTGATTAACTTTTTAGCAATGTATGATATATTTTCTGGGTGAAATGTTGAAGATTATTAGGCTACTCAATTCAACTGCACTTTATATTTTAAGGCCTTTAATTAACTTAATTTGAACTGTTTTACTCGATTGTTGAGTTGTAGTTTATTTATCGCATGGAATAAAGAGTCTACTAAATTACAGGAAAGTGTATATTCTGTGGACACAGAGCACTAAACCAAGTTAGTGGCGACATCTAGTGGCAGTGGAAGGTGGTTACTCCCTACTTTAAAGTACTTCTGTACAAACCTATTAAATATTACCTAAATTACTATTAAACTGCTAAACACTAAATCTGATGAAACAAAACATTTAACTTAAATTGTCTTATTACTATCTATTATATCTATTATTATCTCTCTCTCTCCATATATATATATATATATATATATATATATATATATATATACATACATACATACATATATATACATACATACATACACATATCTCATCTTCGTTTTTTGTCATAAGCTGATCACATGCTTGTTATATGCAATTGTCTGCATTACGATTTGTTAGTATGCGATTAATTTTTGCCATTCTCTGTGCAGATGCCTCGTACGAAGGGCTCTCAGCGATCCAAGGCTGCCAAGAAGAGGATAGCAGACCGGCTGGCTGCTGATCCTGAAGAGGTCCTGCCACCTCTTAAAAAAATGGCAGAAATACCTGAACGTTGTGTGTATCACAACGGCAAAAAAAACTCTGACAAAAGAAATGACAAAGGAAAAAATGACATAAGGAATGACACAAAGAATGACACAAAGAATGTTGCAAAAATGCCTGAAAAATACGCTCAAAGTCTCTTTCACCTAAACTCTCCTCTAAACCCTCTACCTAAAGTCTACTCTGATCCCAAGCCTAATCCTAAGCTTAAACAACATACTGAGATAACTATGAATGCTGTTTCTGAATTATCTCCACAGACTTCCATCATCAGAGGCTCTTTCCATCAAGGAGATATCTACTTCGGCCAGAATATGGGAAAGCAATGTGGTGCAAATAGTTTAATTGCAATTGTGATGAGTAAGATGAAAAGTGTTTTGCAGTGGAGCTCGAGTGATCTGGATTCTGTTCTGCTGAATGGTGATGAGCTGTACAGCGCCATGAGAAATGCTGGAAAAATCAACGATCCTGGACGAGGCTATATACGTGTTGATGAGCTGCCTGACACTCACACAATGAATGATTGTACATTTTCAATAAAATATGATCAAACATTGTCTGGCCTTTTTGGTGTTGATGAATATGCAGAAGGTTTGCAAGGTTTTGCTATGTCTCTTGATGAAGCAGTGAATCAAGCTTTTCAGATGTGTGATGCATGTTTGGTAAATATTAATCTAAACATCTGTGCTGTTGTGAGACAACATTCCTGGTTTGCTGTAATAGATTCCCATTCACGCAGCTTTGATGGTACGTGTGCAACAGAAGGTAAAAGCTTAGTGGCATTTTATCCCAACATGGAGTCTCTGCTCATCCATCTCAAAAAACTTGGTGAGTCACTGTATGCAAACAACAGTCCCTTTGAGGTAACTGGCGTCAAGGCAAGTATAATAGCTGATGGTGAACGTGTTGAAAATGTAAAGCGGTCCGTGTGTGATGCAGTCTTGGAAAACGAAACTGAAATGCAACCTGATACAGTCCGTAGTAGCTGTGCAACGAACTTGAGCACAGGTGAAAATCATCAATTGGGCTTGCATTCTGCATGTCGAACAAATGAAGACGCGGGTGATGTTGAATTCATTTTTCAAACAGATGGTGTCTCCTTTCAGTTTAGTCCGTTAACCATGCAGCAAGAAAAACGCATTTGCTTAAAGCTAAACTTGGCGCACAATGAAAAGGAACAATATCATTCAGATGCAATTGAAATGGCTGAGCCTTGTCAAACAAAAAGTATTGTGGGTGATGGAAATTGCTTTTTTAGGGCTTTAACGTATGCCATAACAGGAAATGAAGTTGAACACAGAAAATGCCGGCTAAGTGTTGTTAATTACATTTTGCAGAATGAGCAGAAGTATAATAAGTTTCTTAGACATGGACACAGTTCTGTACCAGAATATATTGCTAAATCCAAAATGAGATTTCTGGGAACATGGGCTACCGAACTTGAGATACAGGCTGCTTGTGACTTGATTGGTGCAGACATATTTACATACACTAGAGAGAAATGGCTAAAATTTTCATCTTCAGTGGTATTGTCAAATAGACGTGCTCATTTAAAGAATGGAATTTATTTAAAACATGTTAATGACTGTCATTATGAAGTCGTGATATGTGTGAAAACAAAAAGTGGGACTTGTGCTGGTATTTGTGCATCATCACTTGAACGACCAACAAACAATGTAAGTTCAAAACCTTCTTCAGACCTTTGTAAGCTTCGTAAGCAGAAATTCCAATACAACAATGACATTGATTTGAAAGAAATGAAACGAAGAGATAGCAGTGTAAAATACAAAGAAAACGAAAAACATAGAGAGAAGGTTAAGGAATATAGTGTTACAAAATACAGAGAAAATAAAAGACATAAAGACAATGTCAAAGATTACAGTGTTGCAAAATACAGAGAAAATGAAAACCATAGAGATAATGTCAAACAGTACAGTGTTACAAAATACAGAGTAAATGAAGAGCATAGAGAAAACGTCAAAGACTACAGTGTTACAAAATACAGAGTAAATGAAGAGCATAGAGACAACGTCAAAGACTACAGTGTTACAAAATACAGAGAAAATGAAGAACACAGAGAATCTGTGCAGAAGTACAGCATTGAAAAATATAAGGTAAATGAAATTCACAAAAACATGGTAATAGATTACAACAAAGAGAAATATAAAAATGATATTAGTTTTGTTCAGAGTATTAAAATGAGAAATACTGTAAGGCAACAGGAAGCAGAGAACAAAGGAAAAGAGATTGACTTTGTGATTGAACAGTTCAAAGAAAAAATATCTACAGGTCCTGAATATATTTGTTCCGTCTGTCATCGATGCTGCTTTAAAACACAGGTGAAACACTGCAATAAAAATAAATACTTGGAAAAATCAGAGCATGTTGGACACATTGCAGAAAAATGTATAACACTAAATTATCTTCATAAATGTAACAAACACTGTAGCCAAAATTGTGAACATATTGACAGTACAGCTGCATATCTATGGATTTGTCACACATGTGATCGAAAAATATGCGAAGGTAAAATTCCTGCTGAAAGTGTATCAAATAATCTTGGTTTAGACCCTATTCCTGTCGAATTAAGCTGTTTAAACTCTCTTGAGCAACATTTAATAGCAAAGAATATTCCATTTATGAAAATGCTGGCTTTACCTCGAGGAGGACAGAATGGAGTTCATGGACCTGTGACTTGCGTGCCATCTAATGTAACAGAAACAGTGAATGTTTTACCAAGATCAGAAAATAATGATTATATGGTACAAGTAAAGCTTAAGAGGAAACTGACATATAAAGGGCATTATGAATATAAATTTGTGCATACTGAAAAGATAAAAACAGCAATTTCGTATTTAAACAAAACAAACAAGTGGTATACAGACGTGAAATTTAACAATAGTTGGATTAATACTTTGAGTAAAGTTGAGGAAGAACAGATCAATGATAAAAGTGATAAAATGGAGTTTGATTTAGACGCATGTCAGGACATGTGTGTTGATGAACAGCACAATTCTGAAAATGAGGATGAAGAGATGACTGATGATACCCTTCAAGACCGACAACAGCATGGTTTGTTTATGGATACATGTTTACAACCAGTGGACATTGCACAAGAGATGTTAGATCAACACTTTGATGACATTATGTCACTTGCTCCAGCGGAAGGCAACAATCCAGTAAGAGTGTTAATGGATGAAACGAATGAAGCTAAATGTTTTCCGGTTCTCTTCCCAAAAGGAACAGGAACTTTTCATGACATACGACCTGAAAAATTAACACTGTCCAGGTACTTAAACAACAGAATCTTAAATGCAGATAGACGTTTTGCCCAAAACATGGATTATATATTTTATGGCCAATATTTGTCTGAACTTAATCAAGTTGTCTCAAATGTTTCTATTGCTTTGAGGAAGGGTTATGATACAAATAAAACAAAAATTACTCCAGAAACACTGATAAACAAAGACTCACTTCAAAAGATTTTACACGCTGATCAGGGTTACAAATTCTTAAAGCCAATAAGAGGGAGTCCTGTTTTTTGGCAATCTGTGCAAAAAGATTTGTTTGCAATGGTTCGGCAGCTTGGGATACCAACATGGTTTTGTTCATTTTCATCAGCTGACTTGCGATGGCCAGAGCTAATGCAAACTATTGTAAAACAAGAGGGCTGTCAAACTCCCGTTGATGAACTGGACTGGTCAGATAGATGTGGGATGCTTCAGCGAAATCCAGTAACTGCTGCCAGAATGTTTGATCACAGGTTTCATTGCTTTCTGAAAGATGTCATTATGTCACCAGCTGAACCAATTGGAAAAATAAAAGATTATTTCTATCGAATAGAATTCCAACAGCGTGGATCACCACATACACATTGTTTGTTTTGGGTTGAAAATGCACCTCAAGTGGACAGAGATGCTGATAATGAAGTAGTAGCTTTTGTTGACCGCTATGTAACCTGTGAAATGCCAAGTGAAAATGAAAATGAAATGTATGAGACTGTGAAAAGTGTCCAACAACACAGCAAAAGACATTCAAAAACATGCAGAAAGAAAGGCACTACATGTAGATTTAACTTTCCACGACCACCCAGCGGAAATACATTCATTGCAAGAAACAGCCAGACTGAAAATGACAAAAAAGAAACTAAAGGTAAAAAACATGAAACTACAAGAAAAAAATCAAATAGCTTTAATGAAATATCAAAAGACCAGGCTAAAGCTGTTATGGAAAAAGTAAAAGAATGTTTGTTGAACAACGACACTCTGTATGAATCAACTGACTCTTTCTTTGCATCTATTGGTATAAATCAAGAGATATTTGAAGCTGCTTATAATAAAATGACAAAGAAAACAACTGTTGTTTTGAAGAGGAAGCCTGCTGATGTATGGGTGAATCAATATAATCCAGATCTTTTACGTTGTTGGAATGCAAACATGGATATACAGTTTGTTGTGGATGCTTACTCGTGTATAGTATATATAATTTCATATATTTCTAAAGCAGAGAGAGAAATGGGATTATTGTTGGCAAATGCTCAAAAAGAAGCACACAAGCAAGGAAATATGGACGCAAAACAAGCTTTAAGAAAACTTGGAAGTGTGTTTTTACATAATCGAGAAGTTTCAGCTCAAGAGAGTGTTTATCGTTTGACTAACATGAAACTTAAACAAGGATCAAGGAAAGTGGTTTTCATTCCAACTGGTAGTAATACAATAAAAATGAGTCTACCATTAAACAACATCCATAAAAAAGCTCAATGTGGAGAAAGTGATGACATATGGATGACAAGCATTACGGAGAGATACAGAGCTCGTCCAAAAACAGAAGAGTTTTCAGAAATGTGTTTAGCAACATTTGCTTCAGAATACAGAGTTTTGTGTAAATCTGAAAAATGTTCAGAAAGAATAAAACTGGAAAATGACATGGGGTTTGTGAGAAAAAGAACTCGCACAGACTTTGCGGTCGTACGATATGCTTGTTTTTCACCGACTAAAAATCCAGAAAATTATTATCAAAGTATCTTAGAGTTATTTCTGCCTCATTTTTTCCAAAGTCAACTAAAACCAACAAATTTTACTTCCCATAAGGAATTTTATGACACTGGATTTGTTACAATACAAAAAGATCAGACTGAATCTGTGAAAATCCTAGTAGATACAAACATGTCAAAGTTTGAAAAAGAAGCAGAGACCATACAGAAAGCTGAAGATGATTTAGAACAATATGGACAAATGGAAGATGCTTGGGCTCAAATCTGTCCAGAAGCAGAACTTGAGCGTTTGGAATGTCTAGATAGTAAAAAACAACAAATCGAAATTGAGGAAGGTGATGATGTCATACCTGATCTACTACCAAATGCTGGTGTTTTTGAAACAGAGCAAAATCCATCTGTCATAGCAAAAAAAGATGCAGTGGCTTTAATGCGTTCTTTGAATGAAAAACAATCACAAATCTTTTATAAAGTGCGGCAATGGTGTTTAGCAAAAGTACAAGGTGAAAATCCAGATCCATTCCACGTGTTCATATCTGGTCCTGGAGGTGTGGGAAAGTCTATCCTGATTAAATCAATACACTATGAAACATCTCGCATCTTGTCAAAATTATCTGAAAACCCAGGTGACACACATGTCTTATTAACAGCTCCGACTGGTGTTGCTGCTTACAATATTAATGCTGCAACCATACACAGCACTTTCTCCATTGGAACAACCGCTGCACTGCCTTATCAACCTCTTGGAGATGACAAAATTAATTCTTTAAGGGTCAAATTTGGAAAACTCCAAATATTAATAATTGATGAAATTTCAATGGTAGATCATAAACTCCTAGCTTATATTCATGGTAGATTGAGGCAAATCAAACAAACAGGAGATTTTAAATCATTCGGGGGTGTATCTATAATTGCATGTGGAGATATGTATCAGCTAGGTCCTGTGAAAGGAAAACCCCTTTACACTGAACCAATGAACTGTGTTAACCTGTGGGAAACAAACTTCAGTTTCACAGAACTTACAGAAATTATGCGCCAAAAAGATAAACAATTTGCAGAGTTATTAAGTCGTTTAAGAATACGTAAAAAAGATGAACCAATGACTGAATCAGACGTTACTATGCTTAAAAACTGTGAAACAGGAGAAGGTGATGAATCTCCAGATATCCACATTTATGCAACTAACAGTGAAGTTGATATGCACAACATTACAATGTTACATAAAGTATGCTCTGACACAGTTACTGTGAATGCACAGGACTTTGAGAGAAATGCTAAAACTGGCCGTATGGAAAGAAAAGATGGGTTTCATTTCAGAGTTCAAAATACTTCTTTAGAAAAATCACTTGAATTAGCTGTCGATGCTCGAATAATGTTACTGAAAAACATTAATGTTTCAGATGGTCTTGTAAATGGAGTTTTTGGGACAATTAAAGACTTTTGTTATAAAGATGAAATTGAAACATTTCCATCAAAAATATATATAGAATTTGATGATGAGCGAGTTGGTAAAGAAGCAAGAAAGAGAAATTCATGTTTAAAACCTGGTCTGGAAAAATGCACACCAATTGAACCTGAGGAAGAAAAGGTAACCAGCAGTGGTGGTGTCAGAAGACAGTTTCCTCTAAGATTAGCCTGGGCATGCACCGTTCACAAAGTACAAGGCCTAACATTAGACAAAGCAGTTGTTTCAATGAAAAAAATATTTGCTCCAGGACAAGCATATGTAGCATTAAGCCGAGTGACAAGTATTGATGGACTCATAATTGAAGATTTTAATGAGAAAGTTATTTTTGCTAAAGACAACATTGAGAAAGCTCTACAAAGTATGCCTCCATTCATTTTTCCATGTAAAACAACAGAAAGTTATAAATTCACTATAATGTTACACAATGTTGAAGGATTAATCCCACATATACTAGATATCCGACAAGATAACAGATATGTTCAAGCAGATATGATATGTGTAACGGAAACATGGCTAACATCAAATTATTCAGAACATGCAGTCACTGTTGCTGGATACAATTTCCATTCCAAACCTCGAAGCACTGCATATGACACAAGTCAGGATTTTTTTGCTCAACTAAAAGAGGAAAATCGTGGTGGTGTTGGCATATATCACAGAGAGGACATGAAAGTTGCTGTAGTTGATTTACCGTGCATTAACATCGAATGTCTCATGTGCAATATACAACATTCAAACACAACTGTAGCAGTCGTTTACAGACCACCAAAATATACTTTACCATTGTTTACAGACAATTTTCTGAACTTGGTTAATCACATAAACAGCTTATCAGGTGGTAAAATAATTCTAGGAGACTTCAATGAGAACCTACTTGATAAATCCTTCATTCATAATGTCATGCAAGATTTTGGGTTCACACAAATAGTTAAAAGTGTAACAACTGAATATGGTACATTAATTGACCATGTATATATTAAAGATGTTGAGTTACATAAAATTAAGACTGAGATTATGCCCACATATTTCAGCTGTCATGAATGTGTTGTGATAAAATGGTCGATGTAATCTGTCCATAAAATGGGGGGAGGGGGATGCAGAGGTAAATGCAAGAAGTGGACAGCCTCTGTGGGAATTAATGCTGCCTTCACATGCTACCAGATAAATTAAATTAAAACCAAGATTATAACCATATAAGAAATGTGATATTGATTAAAAAATAAATTTAGTCACAAGAATGAACATATTTCTGGTAGCATGTGAAGGCAGCATAAATGCATAGGGATTTTAGTAAATGCTGCCTTCACATGCTACCAGACAATATTGTAAATTCCAGCTTCCTAGCATAAAATGTCATATGCAAGGACAATACAATATTTGTTATACAAAAATACAGAAATGTGTTTTGTTTTCAAGCTAAATCTTTTAGACAAAGAAATCAACAATCTTTCATTATAAAGCAAATAAATAAACAATAGTAATTATAAAATACAAATAGAAATGAATTAAAAAATAACTAAATCACACTTAAAAGACTTCAGAACAAGAAGTATGAAATTTCTGGTAGCATGTGAAGGCAGCTTGCAAATTCATCTAGTTCAGTGCCCACTACACACACTACAAGGCACTCTACACGTCACATCTGCCACTGAACTGAACTATATACTTCCTGAACTGGTTACTGCCACCATCAGAGCCACAGCTGAAAGAACTCCAGCAGCCTGACCTGCCATGACTTCTGATTCTGACCCTCCTGACCCGCATATGTTTCCTGACCCAAAATACCAAATTGACCTGTGTGGTCTGAATCGCCAGTGCCTCCAGAACCAGAGCTACCTGATCCACCAGGGATGTCTGACCTTCCTGTGCCTCCTGACCCAGAGCCACCTCATCCACCAGAGTTGTCGGACCTGTCTGTGCCTTCCGACCCAGAGCCCACAGATCTGTTACAGCTCCACAATATAGAGCCTCGGCAGCTCCACGTTCCAAGGTCGCCACCTGATCCACCAGGGTTGTCTGACCTGCCTGTGCCTCCAGACCCAAAGTCCTCAGATCTGCAACAGCTCCACAATCCAGAGCCTCGGCAGCCTCACATTCCAAGATCGCCAACTGATCCACCAGGGTTATCTGACCTGCCTGTGCCTCCTGACCCACAGTCCACAGATCTGCTACAGCTCAAGAATCCAGAGCCTAAGCAACTCCAAGCTCTAAGGTTGCCACCTGATCCACCAGGGTTGTTTGACATGCCTGTGCCTCCTGACCCAGAGCCCCCAAATCTGCTTGAGTTCCACAATCTACAACCTTAGCAGCTCCACGTTCCAGGGTCTTTGCAGCTCCATGCTTCTTGTCCTCCACATCTTCATTCTGCAGGGCCTCCGCAGCTCCATGCTCCAGGGCCTCCACAGCTCCACACTCCAAACTCACCTGCACTGCACAGACCTGGCTTCTCGTCCCTCCCCCTGCTCTGCCTCAGCTCCACCTCCCTCCCAAACTGTTCACAAACCATCCGTAAGTCCCACCTTGTGGGGAGGATATTTCACAGTCACGCAGTTGAGTGCCCACCAGACATGCTAGAGGGCACTACAAACATCACATCTGCCACTGGACTGAACTACATATCCCATTGTGCACTGACAACAATTTCAGATGTCCCCTTGATTACACATTCACAGCTAAACCTTGTTATGACTGATCCTTGGACTATACACACACACACACACACACACACACACACACACACACACACACACACACACACACACACACACACATGTATTGTTGATTCTTGTTTCCACATTATGCACTTGTAGGCGTTTTCCTAGTCTTACATTACCATATATTCACTCTTTGTCAAAAATATTTATTTTGCTGCCTACCTCATCCTCTTTACCTGTTAAACCAACTACTCTTTGGATTATCTGTATGATACCATCTGCACCTCTTTTCAATTTTGCCTGCTTGACCAATCTTAAATAAACAGCATTTGGACCTGACACATTGTTACAGCAACATTGCTGTTGTTTTTTCTCAATATTAGTTCATGTTAATGCCAAATACCTTATGATTTTTGCTTTAATTTAAACCTTTTAATTTTAGTTATTAATTAATTTAGTCAGTTAGTTGATGTTTGTTTCAAACATGTATTTTTTGGGGTTGGATAACACTTTTTTGAAAGTGATTCAAGAACTCATAAAAAGGTAATCTTGTTTTTTCAAAATGTTTTATAATTACATTAATGCCATTATTATCAACATAATATTTATGTATATACTCTATAAATCTTCACATAAATATTACTCAATTGTCAATTCATAATCATAATATAATAAAACTGGGAAAAAAGATTTTTTGTATATTAATTAGTAAAACTTGACAATTACAATTTAAACAAAACAACAGTGATTCAGTAAACACTTAAATTACAATGTTCTTGAATGCTATTCGACTCTAAACTGTAAACAAAGTTTTTTTTAAATAAACAAGGTCTATCAGTAACCAATAACTTTTCTTTTGCTGCACATTTGTGGTAGTAATGGTGATTTCTAGCATTGATTAATAATAAAAATTGTTTTTATAAACTTATTAGTTGAGTAATTTAAAATTTAGCAAATTTGTTTACACTCAAATCAAATGTCACATGTGCTTAAATATGTGTGTGACGTTGATATTTCTCTTACAATGTACTTCTTTTGTTGTTGTGTTTCTTTTGTTACTATGTCTTTAAGAAGAGCTTTCCAAAATGAACATATCTACCTGCATGTCAAATTAAGCTAATCGGATAAAACGTTACTCAGACACATTGATTTTTCAATGCATTGCTCCACAATGTGGTCAGTATCTAAAAGTTTCATGCTATAACTCTAGATTGACCTCTTGCATATGTGCAACAAGTGAAGATATTTTAATCCACTCATGAGTTTTGACCATTTTAGCTCTTTTTAATAAAAATTGCAAAAGAGCAGTAAAATAAGCTGTTAGTGATCTCCTAGTCATCTACTGGACATGGTGTACTGGCCAATTATTTATGTGATTACAGCCATGTAGGTGTGCATAATCATATTCCTTCTATGATTGAGCATGTTATAACTACGTAAAATAAAAATTTTGAATTTTATTAAAATAATTAACAATCTACAGAGTAAAAAGTGTGACAAGCTTTGACTAAATTTGATCTTCAATGCATTAACTGTGTTCATGCCATGTCAATTTGGGATTCAGAATGCATTACATTACATAACATTCTTTGCTGCAGTATACAAAAATAAACAATAAGTGGTCTGTTACTGCCATCTAGAAGCCACAGTTGTGATTTTCTTTACATATGTTTTAAAACAATGTGTTTAATCATAGAACCAGTTTTACCTATTAGAATTATTATGAAGAGGTTAACTGGGACCAAATTAGATGTTTAATGCATAACAGTGTTTACATCAGGTCAAAATATGATTCAGAATGATCCTAAATGCAATTTCCCTGACTTTAAACTAAAAAAAAATGTAAAACAACAAAGGTATGCAAATGTTTTGAACAATAAATAAGTGGTCTTGTTGTGACATCTAGTGGTTAGAAATGGTAGGTGACAGTTAAAAGTCTGTTATAGTGGCTAAAATGATAGAATATTGAAAATGTGTTTTTGAGACCTTTAAACATCCAAGATGGACAAAAAAAACCTTATAAATCATTTCAGTGAAAAGTGTGTAAATGAAGAACATTTACTTCATTTTTAAGCCATTTTAGCATGTTTTTAGAACCATTTCCACTATTATAGCGCCACCTATTGGCCAATCTCCACAAAATTTTGCATGTTTATTCACATTGATATGCCACATCTGCTCACCAACTTCTGTGATGTTTTGGGTTTTCCTTATTGGTTTACAGGCATGTAGGTTCGTGTAGACACGCCCCTTTTGTTAATGAGCCTGTTACAGCTATCTAAAATGGAAAGTTCAATTTTTTTTTGATAATTATTGATCTACTCAGTCCAGAGATTCATACAACACTGGTTTCGTTGCGATTGAGTTAAAAACCAGGGACTAGTTCGCAAAAGTAGGTTTTGTTTATATGGATGGTTTTTTAATGAACAGTTTGAGTAACAGCAGTGGTTTTGGTTTCAAACTGTTCAGTATGAGCAGACCTCTCATATGATATGTAGATTGAGTGTTTTTTGTGAAATAGTGTGTAAATGAAGCAAATTTGCTTTATTTTTAAGCGATTTAGCATTATTTAAAGACTATTTTTGCTATTATAGCGCCACCTATGGTTTGATCTTCACAAATTTTTGCAGGTTTCTTCTCGTTGATATGCCACATGTGCTCACCAATTTATGTGATGTTTTGAGCTTTCCTTATTGGTTTACAGGCATGTAGGTTCGTGTAGACACGCCCCTTTTGTAAATGAGCCTGTTACAGCTATCAGAAGTGAAAAGTTCAAGTTTTTTTTGATAATTATTGATCTACACAGTCCAGAGATTCTAACAACACTGGTTTCGTTGCGACTGAACTAAAAACCAGGGACTAGTTCGCAAAAGTAGGTTTTTTGTATATTGATGAATATTTAACGAACGGTGTAAGTGACAGCAGTGGTTTGAGTGTCAAACTGTTCGGTATGAGCAGGCCTATCATATGATATGTATTTTGTGTGGTTGCGCAAAGGTTTGTGTAATACACAATCCATTACACACTAAAAATACGTAAAATCGCCCCCTAGTGGCCGATTTCTTTCAAAATTCTTACAGACCTCAAGGACCGTGAGTCGAACATGCCCAGAGAGTTTCGTTTTGATCACTCATCGTTAACCTTGTTAAATGGCTGCTCAATTTTTATTGGCTAATGGCGGCCATGTTTTTTGAGATATGCCAATGTCCTTATAGTATGTTATGACAACTTGGTCAAAGACACTGCATGCCAAATTTCAAGCTGATCGGAGTAATGGTTGTAAGGTTAGAGTAGTTTTTAGGTTTTTTAAACTTTATAGCGCCACCATGTGGCCAAAGTCCACGGGTTTTGCACTGTCACATTAAATTAAGCTTATACATATGTGTACCAAGTTTGGTGAGGATATCTCATTCCTTTCAAAAGTTATAGCTACAATTAGCAATTAGCTTCAATTAGCATTGAACATTGTTGTGTACTGTTTCGTGCGAGAAAAAAAAATTCAACTTTTTTTTGATAATTATTGATATTCAGTGTCCAGAGAACATTTCAGAGCTGGTTTGGTTTAGATTGGGCAAAAAACCTAGGACTAGTTCGCAAAAGTAGGTTTCAGACAAATCGCGATGTAGCGGGAAAACGGTCCAACGTAGAGAAAATCTGGGTCACTCCACTTTTGTTCGGGCTGACCCAAGGATTCCAAATTTGTAATTTTTTTGAGTCTACGACAAACGGTGTACAAATGGCGGCCAAAATATTGGGTTTTGGCGCAATAGCGCCACCTATGGGCCGATTTGGCTGATCTTCGGTGCGAACGTAGTGTACCGGAGTACTACCATCTGACCAAGTTTCAGCTCTCTCGGACTTACGGTTTGGTCTGGGCAATAGTGACTTCGGCAGAATAATAATAATAATAATAATAAAAATCCTTACAAATACAATAGGGTTTCAGCGCTTCGCGCTTGACCCCCTAAATATAGCTGCGAGCAGCAATTAACGGGGGTCAAGCAGTTTAGCAGGATAAGGTCATATAGCAGTTAGGACGCCTGTAAGTAGTTTATTCGACAATGAAATATATGATTAGAGTGTTAGAGTTTATAGATTGAGCTAACAAACGTTTGATAAAACATTCCAGAAATGCAACTTCAGTTTTTACATATTGACAAATTTCTTATGAACATTGAGTGACCGCTTTTATTTCAAATTGACCAGTGTAAACAGCCCTATGATATAATGTGCAAATTGAGTCATGGTACCTTAGACAGACATGGCATGTCAAATTTTAAGTTAATCAGATAAATGGTTACTCAGATTCAGTGATTTTACAATGTATAGCGCCATCATGTGGCCAATGTCTATGAGTTTCATGCTATGAGCTTAGACTGACCTCTTGCATATGTGTAACTAGTTTGGTGAAGATATTTTAATTCCTTCATGAGTTATGGCTATTTTAGCTCTTCTTAATAAAAATGACAAAAGAGCAGTGAATAAGCTATTAGTGATCTCCTACTGCCATCTAGTGGCCACAGTGTAATTTATTTATGTGATTACAGCCATTTAGGTGTGAATAAACATATCCCTTCTATGATTGAGCATGTTCTAACTATATAAAATGAAAAATTTGTATTTTGTTAAAATAATTAAAAATCTACAGAGTAAAAAGTGTGAAAAGCTTTGACTAAATTTGATCTTAAATGCATTAACTGTGTTCATGTCATGTCAGTTTGGGATTCAGAATGCATTACATTACATCACATTCTTTGCTACAGAGCAGTAAAATAATCAACAAGTGGTCTGTTACTGCCATTTAGTGGCCACAGTTGTGATTTTCTTTACACGTGTTTTAAAACAAGGTGTTTAATTATAGAAGCAGTTTAACCCATTAGAATTATTATGAAGAGGTTAACTGGGACTAAATATGATGTTTAATGCATAACAGTGTTTACATCATGTCAAAATGTGATTCAGAATGATCCTAAATGCAATTTCCCTGACTTTAATTTCAAAAAACAAAGGTATGCAAATGTTATGAACAAAAAAATAAGTGGTCTTGTGGTGACATCTAGTGGTTAAAAATGGTAGGTGACAGTTAAAAGTCTGTGTTATAGTGGCTAAAATGATAGAATA
Source organism: Danio rerio (assembly GCF_052040795.2). Lineage (NCBI taxonomy): Eukaryota > Metazoa > Chordata > Actinopteri > Cypriniformes > Danionidae > Danio > Danio rerio. The sequence goes on along the minus strand of NC_141029.1, from coordinate 7,314,395 downwards.
CTGAAAATATGTGTTTTTAAGACATTTAAACATCCAAGATGGGCAAAAAAACAACAACTTGTAAATCATTTCAGTGATAGGTTTGTAAATGAAGCACATTTACTGCATTTTTAAGCCATTTTATGATGTTTTTAGAACCATTTCTACTATTATAGCGCCACCTATTGCCCGATCACCACAAAATTTTGCATGTTTATTCGCATTGATATGCCACATGTGCTCATCAATTTCTGTGATGTTTTGGGTTTTTCTTATTGTTTAACAGGCATGTAGGTTCGTGTAGACACGCCCCTTTTGTAAATGAGCCTGTTACAGCTATCTAAAATGGAAAGTTCAACTTTTTTTTGATAATTATTGATCTACTCAGTCCAGAGGTTCATATAACACTGGTTTCATTGCGATTGAGTTAAAAACCAGGGACTAGTTCGCAAAAGTAGGTTTTGTTTATATTGATGTTTTTTTAATGAACAGTTTGAGTAACAGCAGTGGTTTTAGTCTCAAACTGTTCAGTATGAGCAGACCTATCATATGATATGTAGATTAAGTGTATTTGTGAAATAGTGTTTAAATGAAGCACATTTACTTTATTTTTAAGCCATTTGGCATGTTTTTAAGACTATTTTTGCTATTATAGCGCCACCTATGGTTTGATCTTCACAAAATTTTGCAAGTTTCTTCTCATTGATATGGCACATGTGCTCACCAATTTCTGTGATGTTGTGAGTTTTCCTTATTGGTTTACAGGCATGTAGGTTAGTGTGGACACGCCCCTTTTGTAAATTAGCCTGTTACAGCTAGCCAAAAAGAAAAGTTCAACTTTTTTTTGATAATTATTGATCTACACAGTCCAGAGATTCCAACAACACTGGTTTCGTTGCGATTGAGTGAAAAACCAGGGACTAGTTCGCAAAAGTAGGTTTTTCCTATATTGATGAATATTTAACGAACGGTGTGAGTGACAGCAGTGGTTTGGGTGTCAAACTGTTTGGTATGAGCAGGCCTATCATATGATATGTATTTTGTGTGGTTGCGCAAAAGGTTGTGTGATACACAACCCATTACACACTAAAAATACGTAAAATCGCCCCCTAGTGGCCGATTTCTTTCAAAATTCTTACAGACCTCTAGGACCATGAGTCGAACATGCCCAGCGAGTTTCGTTTTGATCACTCATCGTTAACCTTGTTAAATAGCTGCTCAATTTTAATTGGCCGATGGCGGCCATGTTTTTTGAGATATGCCAATGTCCTTATAGTATGTTATGACAACTTGGTCAAAGACACTGCATGCCAAATTTCAAGCTGATTGGACTAGTGGCTGTAAGGTTAGAGTAATTTTTATATTTTTTTAGCTTTATAGCGCCACCATGTGGCCAAAGTCTGCGGGTATTGCAGTGTCACCTCAAATTGAGGTTATGCATGTGTGTACTAAGTTTGGTGAAGATATCTCATTTCGTTCAAAAGTTATAGCTGCAATTAGCATTTAGCTTCAATTAGCATCGAACATTGTTGTGCACTGTTTCGCGTGAGAATAAAAATGTCAACTTTTTTTTGATAATTATTGATATTCAGTGTCCAGAGAACATTTGAGAGCTGGTCTGGTTTAGATTGAGTGTAAAACCTAGGACTAGTTCGCAAAAGTAGGTTTCGGACAAATCGCGATGTAGCGGGAAAACGGTGCGTCGTAGAGAAAAAATTTCTGCTATACACTTTTGTTGGGGCTAACCCAAGGATTGAAAAAATGTAAAGTTTTTGAGTCTACGACAAACGGTGAACGTATAGCGGCCAAAAATGTCCAAAATCTTGGTTTTTGGCGCCATAGCGCCACCTATGGTCCGATTTGGTTGATCTTTGGTGAGAATGTAGTGTACCGGAGTACTACCATCTGGCCAAGTTTCAGCTCTCTCGGCCTTACGGTTTGGTCTGGGCAATAGTGACTTTGGCAGAATAATAATAATAATAATAATAATAAAAATCTTAACAAAAACAATAGGGTTTCAGCGCTTCGCGCTTGACCCCCTAAATATAGCTGCGAGCAGCAATTAACGGGGGTCAAGCAGTTTAGCAGGGTAAGGTCATATAGCAGTTAGGACGCCTGTAAGTAGTTTATTCGACAACGAAATATACGATTAGAGTGTTAAAGTTTATAGATTGAGCTAACAAATGTTTGATTAAACATTCCAGAGAAGCAACTTCGATTTTTACATATTGACAAATTTTTAATGAACATTTCGAGTGACCGCTTTTATGTCAAAGTGACCAGTATAAGCAGCCCTATGATATAATGTGTAGATCGAGTCATGGCACCTTAGACAAAGACACGACATGTCAAATTTTAAGTTAATCAGATAAATGGTTACTCAGATACAGTGATTTTACATTGTATAGCGCCATCATGTGGCCATTGTCTACGAGTTTTATGCTATGACCTTAGACTGACCTCTTGCATATGTGTAACAAGTTTGGTGAAGATATTTTAATTCCTTCATGAGTTATGGCTATTTTAGCTCTTCTTAATCAAAATGACAAAAGAGCAGTGAATAAGCTATTAGTGATCTCCTACTGCCATCTAGTGGCCACAGTGTAATTTATTTATGTGATTACAGCCATTTAGGTGTGCATAAACATATCCCTTCTATAATTGAGCATGTTCTAACTGTATAAAATGAAAAATTTGTATTTTATTAAAATAATTATAAATCTACAGAGTAAAAAGTGTAAAAAGCTTTAACTAAATTTGATCTTCAATGCATTAACTGTGTTCATGCCATGTCAGTTTGGGATTCAGAATGCATTACATAACATTACATTACATTCTTTGCTATAGAGCAGTAAAATAAACAATAAGTGGTCTGTTACTGCCATCTAGAAGCCACAGTTGTGATTTTCTTTACACATGTTTTAAAACAATGTGTTTAATCATAGAACCAGTTTTACCTATTAGAATTATTATGAAGAGGTAAACTGGGACCAAATTAGATGTTTAATGCATAACAGTGTTTACATCAGGTCAAAATATTATTCAGAATGATCCTAAATGCAATTTCCCTAACTTTAAACTCAAAAAATGTAAAACAACAAAGGCATGCAAATGTTATGAACAATAAATAAGTGGTCTTGTTGTGACATCTAGTGGTTAGAAATGGTAGGTGACAGTTAAAAGTCTGTGTTATAGTGGCTAAAATGATAGAATACTGAAAATATGTTTTTGAGACCTTTAAACATCCAAGATGGACAAAAAAAAAAAACTTATAAATCATTTCAGTGAAAAGTGTGTAAATGAAGAACATTTACTTCATTTTTAAGCCATTTTAGCATGTTTTTAGAACCATTTTCACTATTATAGCGCCACCTATTGCCCAATCTCCACAAAATTTTGCATGTTTATTCACATTGATATGCCACATCTGCTCACCAATTTCTGTGATGTTTTGGGTTTTCCTTATTGGTTGACAGGCATGTAGGTTCGTGTAGACACGCCCCTTTTGTAAATGAGCCTGTTACAGCTATCTAAAATGGAAAGTTCAATTTTTTTTGATAATTATTGATCTACTCAGTCCAGAGGTTCATACAACACTGGATTCGTTGCGATTGAGTTAAAAACCAGGGACTAGTTCGCAAAAGTAGGTTTTGTTTATATTGATGGTTTTTTAATAAACAGTTTGAGTAACAGCAGTGGTTTTAGTGTCAAACTGTTCAGTATGAGCAGACCTATCATATGGTATGTAGATGAAGTGTATTTGTGAAATAGTGTTTAAATGAAGCACATTTACTTTATTTTTAAGCCATTTGGCATGTTTTTAAGACTATTTTTGCTATTATAGCGCCACCTATGGTTTGATCTTCACAAAATTTTGCAAGTTTCTTCTCATTGATATGGCACATGTGCTTACCAATTTCTGTGATGTTGTGAGTTTTCCTTATTGGTTTAGAGGCATGTAGGTTCGTGTGGACACGCCCCTTTTGTAAATTAGCCTGTTACAGCTAGCCAAAGTGAAAAGTTCAACTTTTTTTTGATAATTATTAATCTACACAGTCCAGAGATTCTAACAACACTTGTTTCGTTGCGATTGAGAGAAAAACCAGGGACTAGTTCGCAAAAGTAGGTTTTTCCTATATTGATGAATATTTAATAAACGGTGCAAGTGACAGCAGTGGTTTTAGTGTCAAACTGTTCGGTATGAGCAGGCCTATCATATGATATGTATTTTGTGTGGTTTTGCAAAAGGTTGTGTGATACACAACCCATTACACCTTAAAATTGCGTAAAATCGCCCCCTAGTGGCCGATTTCTTTCAAAATTCTTACAGATCTCTAGGTCCATAAGTCGAACATACCCAGCGAGTTTCGTTCCGATCGCTGATCGTTAACCTTGCTAAATGGCTGCACAATTTTAATTGGCTAATGGCGGCCATGTTTTTTGAGATGTGCCATTGTCCTTATAATATGTCATGGCAAACTGGTCAAAGACACTGCATGCCAAATTTCAAGCTGATCGGGCAAACGGTTGTAAGGTTAGGGTCATTTTATGGTTTTTAAGCTTTATAGCGCCACCATGTGGCTAAAGTCCACTGTTTTTGCAGTGTCACATCAAATTGAGCTTATACATGTGTGTACCAAGTTTGGTGATGATATCTCATTCCGTTCAAAAGTTATAGCTCCAATTAGCATTTAGCTTCAATTAGCATTGAACATTGTTGTGTACTGTTTCGAGTGAGAATAAAAATTTCAACTTTTTTTTGATAATTATTGATATTCAGTGTCTAGAGAACATTTGAGAGCTGGTTTGGTTTAGATTGAGTGAAAAACCTAGGACTAGTTCGTAAAAGTAGGTTTCGGATAAATCGCGATGTAGCAGGAAAACGGTGCGTCGTAGAGCAAAAAGTTCTGATATACACTTTTGTTCAGGTTAACCCAAGGATTCAAAAAATATAAAGTTTTTGAGTCTACGACAAACGGTGAACGAATAGCGGCCAAAAATGTCCAAAAAGTGTTTTTTTGGTGCCATAGCGCCACCTATGGTCTGATTTGGCTGATCTTTGGCCAGAACGTAGTGTACCGGGGTACTACCATCTGGCCAAGTTTCAGCTCTCTCGGCCTTACGGTTTGGTCTGGGCAATAGTGACTTCGGCAGAATAATAATAATAATAATAATAATAATAATAATAAAAATCTTAACAAAAACAATAGGGTTTCAGCGCTTCGCGCTTGACCCCCTAAATATAGCCGCAAGCGGCGATTAACGGGGTTCGAGCATTTGGCAACCTAATTGCCATTTAGGCAGTTTAGATGTAGGACAACCCAACATTTCAGGCTGATCCTGCAGAAATCCATCATGGAATGTAATAAATGGAAAAAATATAAAGCATCAATGAATAAAGTGGTAACCAGGGACTAAATCAGCTTTTAAATGCAATAACAGAGTTTATACCATGCCAAGATGTGATTCAGAATGATCTTTAATGGAATTTTAGTGACTTTGAACCAACATTATGAGGTCTTGTGCTGTCATCTAGTGGTTTATATTAGTAATGCATGTTTAGGCCCTATGCGGAAGCATATAAACACACTGTGCTCTTTAGATAAATATATTAAGCTCATTTATGAACAAAGTTTAATTGCTTTTTTGTTTTTTTATATTTACTGATTTAGACAGTGATTTTGTTCAATTTAAACAAAAAAGCAAGACAAGCTTTTTAAAGTAGTTTTTTTTTTAATAATGGTAAATAATAAATGGATGGTTTGAGTTACTGCAGTGGATTTTGTGTCAAAGTGATCAGGATAAGCAGGCCTGTCATATATTATGTCAGATTAAGTATATTTGTGAAAAGCTGTCTACAATAAACACATACAATACAAATTATGGTCAAATAGCTGTGAAAATCAGTGTTTTTGATACCTTTTCTACTGTTATAGCGCCACCTATTGACCTATCTTCACAAAATTTTGCATGCTTGTTAGGAATCACATCTCAGATGTGCATACCTGATTACATGACGTTTTGAGTTTTCTTTTTGCATATACATGCATTTAGGTCAATGTAAGACACACCCCTTTTGTTAATGAGCCATTTATAGCTACCAAAAGTGGAAAGTTCAACTCATTTCAATAACTATTGATCGGCTCAGTTCAGAGATTCATACAACACTGGTTTTGTGGTGATTGAGTGAAAAACCAGGGACTAGTTCGCAAAAGTAGGTTTTTCATATATTAATTAATATTTAATAAAAAGATTGAGTGACATCAGTGGTTTTAGTGTCAGACTGTTCGGGATGAGCAGGCCTATCATATGATATGTATCTTGTGTGGCTGTGCAAAACTTTATGTAATAACCAATCAATTACATTCTCAAAAAAAACCAAAATCGCCCCCTAGTGGTGGATTTCTTTTAAAATTCTTACAGACCTCTAGGACCATGAGTCGAACATGCCCATCGAGTTTCGTTCCGATCACTCATCGTTAACCTAGTTTAATGGTTGTTTAATCTTAATTGGCTAATGGCAGCCATGTTTTTTGAGATATGCCAATGTCCTTATAGTATGTCATGACACGTTAGACAAAGACACTGCATGCCAAATTTCAAGCTGATTGGACAAATGGTTGTGAGGTTAGAGTAATTTTTATGTTTTTTAAGCTATATAGCGCCACCATGTGGCCAAAGTTTGCGAGTTTTGCACTGTGACCTCAAATTGACCTTATACATGTGTGTACCAAGTTTGATAAAGATATCTCAATCCGTTCAAAAGTTACAGCTACAATTAGCTTTTAGCTTACATTAGCATGTTACATTTTTGCGTACGGTTTCGCGTGAAATCAACATTTCAACTTTCTTTCAATAACTTTTGCTATTCAGTGTCAAGAGAACATTTCTACACTGGTTTGGTTCAGATTGGGTGAAAACCCTAGGACTAGTTCGCAAAAGTAGGTGTCGGACAAATCGCGATGTAGCGGAAAAACGGTGCGTCGTAGAGAAAATCTGAGTCACTCCACTTTTGTTCAGGCTGACCCAACGATTCCAAATATGTAAAGTTTTTGAGCCTACGACAAACGGTTTAGAAATGGCGGCCAAATTGCTAAATTTTTTTTGTTTTTAGCGCTGTAGCGCCACCTATGGCCCGATTTTGACGAGCCTTTGGATCTGAGTAGCGGTGAGGAGTACTACCATCTGACCAAGTTTGAAGCCAATAGGCCTTACGGTTTGGCCTGGGCAATAGTGATTATGGCAGAAGTAAAATAATAATAATAATAATAAATATAGCCGCAAGCGGCGATTAACGGGGTTCGAGCATTTGGCAACCTAATTGCCATTTAGGCAATTTAGATGTAGGACAACCCAAAATTTAATTCTGACCCTAAAGAAATCCATGATGGAATGTAATAAATGGAAAATTATAAAGCCTACATGAATAAAGTGGTAACCTGGGACTAAAATAGCTTTTAAATGCAATAACAGAGCTTATACCATGTCAAGATGTGATTCAGAATGATCTTAAATGGAAATTTAGTGACTTTAAACCAACATTATGAGGTCTTGGGCTGTCATCTAGTGGTTTATATTAGTAATGCATGTTTAGATCCTTTGCAGAGGCATATGAGCACACACTCTGCTCTTTAGATAAATATATCAAGCTCATTTATGCACAAAAGTTCAATTGTTTTTCATAATTACTGATTTAGACAGTCCAGACATTTATACAACAATGATTTTGTTCAATTTGAGCAAAAAAGTAGGGACAAGTTCCTAAAAGTATTGTTTGAAATAATGGTGAATAATAAATGGATGGTCTGAGTTACAGCAGTGGATTTTGTGCCAAAGTGATCAGAATGTGCAGGCCTGTCATATAATATGTCAGATCAAGTATATTCGTGAAAAGCTGTCTACAATGAACACATATTATACAAATTATGGTCAAATAGCAATGAAAATCAGTGTTTTTCAGACCTTTTCTACTGTTATAGCGCCACCTATTGACCTATCTTCACAAAATTTAGCATGCTTGTTAAGAATCACATCTCAGATGTGCATACCTGATTTCATGAAGTTTTGAGTTTTCCCTAGGCATTTACAGGTATGTAGGTCAATAAAGACACACCCCTTTTGTTACTGAGCCATTTATAGCTACCAAAAGAGGAAAATTCAACTCATTTCAATAACTTTTGATGTGCTCAGTTCAGAGATTCATACAACACTGGTTTCGTGGTGATTGAGCGAAAAACCAGGGACAAGTTCGCAAAAGTAGATTTTTCATACATTAATTAATATTTAATGAACAGATGAGTTGACATCAGTGGTTTTAGTGTCAGACTGTTCAGTATGAGCAGGCCTATCATATGATATGTAGTTTGTGTGGCTGTCCAAAACTTTGTGTAATAACCAATCAATTACAACCTCAAAAAACACAAAATCGCCCCCTAGTGGCGGATTTCTTTCAAAATTCTTACAGACCTCTTGGACCATGAGTCGAACATGCCCACCGAGTTTCGTTCCGATCACTCATCGTTAACCTAGTTTAATGGCTGTTTAATCTTAATTGGCTAATAGCGGCCATGTTTTTTGAGATATGCCAATGTCCTTATAGTATGTCATGACACGTTAGACAAAGACACTGCATGCCAAATTTCAAGCTGATTGGACTAATGGTTGTGAGGTTAGAGTAATTTTTATGTTTTTGAAGCTCTATAGCGCCACCATGAGGCCAAAGTTTGCGGGTTTTGCATTGTGACCTCAAATTGACCTTATACATGTGTGTACCAAGTTTGATGAAGATATCTCAATCCGTTCAAAAGTTACAGCTACAATTAGCTTTTAGCTTACATTAGCATGTTACGTTTTTGCGTACGGTTTCGCGTGAAATCAACATTTCAACTTTCTTTCAATAACTTTTGCTATTCAGTGTCCAGAGAACATTTCTACACTGGTTTGGTTAAGATTGGGTGAAAACCCTAGGACTAGTTCGCAAAAGTAGGTGTCGGACAAATCGCAATGTAGCGGAAAAACGGTGCGTCGTAGAGAAAATCTGAGTGACTCCACTTTTGTTCAGGCTGACCCAACGATTCCAAAAGTGTAAAGTTTTTGAGCCTACGACTAACGGTTGAGAAATGGCTGCCAAATTACTAAATTTTTTTTGTTTTTAGCGCTGTAGCGCCACCTATGGCCCGATTTTGACGAGCCTTTGGATCTGAGTAGCGGTGAGGAGTACTACCATCTGACCAAGTTTGAAGCCAATAGGCCTTACGGTTTGGCCTGGGCAATAGTGATTATGGCAGAAGTAAAATAATAATAATAATAATAAATATAGCCGCAAGCGGCGATTAACGGGGTTCGAGCATTTGGCAACGTAACTGCCATTTAGGCAATTTAGATGTAGGACAACCCAACATTTAAGGCTGACCCTAAAGAAATCCATGATGGAATGTAATAAATGGAAAAAATATAAAGCCTACATAAATAATGTGGTAACCTATGACTAAATCAGCTTTTAAATGCAATAACAGAGTTTATACCATGTCAAGATGTGATTCAGAATGATCTTTAATGGAAATTTAGTGACTTTAAACCAACATTATGAGGTCTTGTGCTGTCATCTAGTGGTTTATATTAGTAATGCATGTTTAGATCCTTTGTGGAAGCATATGAACACACTGTGCTCTTTAGATAAATATATCAAGCTCATTTATGCACAAAAGTTCAATTGTTTTTTATAATTACTGATTTAGACAGTGCAGACATTTGTACAACACTGATTTTGTTCAATTTGAGCAAAAAAGCAGGGACGAGTTCCTAAAAGTATTGTTTAAAATAATGGTGAATAATAAATGGATGGTCTGAGTTACAGCAGTGGATTTCATGCCAAAGTGATCAGAATGTGCAGGCCTATCATATAATATGTCAGATCAAGTATATTTGTAAAAAGCTGTCTACAATAAACACATATTATACAAATTATGGTCAAATAGAAATGGAAATCAGTGTTTTTGAGACCTTTTCTACTGTTACAGCGCCACCTATTGACCTATCTTCACAAAATTCTGTATGCTTGTTAAGAATCACATCTCAGATGTGCATACCTGATTTCACGAAGTTTTGAGTTTTCCTTATGCATTTACATGCATTTAGGTCAATATAAGACACACCCCTTTTGTAAATGAGCCATTTACAGCTGCCAAAAGAGGAAATTTCAAGTCATTTCAATAACTATTGATCTGCTCAGTTCAGAGATTCATACAACACTGGTTTCGTGGTGATTGAGCGAAAAACCAGGGACTAGTTCGCAAAAGTAGGTTTTTCATATATTAATTAATATTTAATGAACAGATTGAGTGACATCAGTGGTTTTAGTGTCAGACTGTTCGGTATGAGCAGGCCTATCATATGATATGTATTTTGTGTGGCTGTGCAAAACTTTATGTAATAACCAATCAATTACAACCTCAAAAAACACAAAATCGCCCCCTAGTGGCGGATTTCTTTCAAAATTCTTACAGACCTCTAGGACCATGAGTCGAACATGCCCACCGAGTTTCGTTCTGATCACTCATCGTTAACCTAGTTTAATGGTTGTTTAATCTTAATTGGCTAATGGCGGCCATGTTTTTTGAGATATGCCAATGTCCTTATAGTATGTCATGACACGTTAGACAAAGACACTGCATGCCAAATTTCAAGCTGATTGGACTAATGGTTGTGAGGTTAGAGTAATTTTTATGTCTTATAGGCTTTATAGCGCCACCATGAGGCCAAAGTTTGCGGGTTTTGCACTGTGACCTCAAATTGACCTTATACATGTGTGTACCAAGTTTGATGAAGATATCTCAATCCGTTCAAAAGTTACAGCTACAATTAGCTTTTAGCTTACATTAGCATGTTACATTTTTGCGTACAGTTTCGCGTGAAATCATCATTTCAACTTTCTTTCAATAACTTTTGCTATTCAGTGACCAGAGAACATTTCTACACTGGTTTGGTTCAGATTGGGTGAAAACCCTAGGACTAGTTCGCAAAAGTAGGTTTCGGACAAATCGCGATGTAGCGGAAAAACGGTGTGTCGTAGAGAAAATCTGAGTGACTCCACTTTTGTTCGGGCTGACCCAACGATTCCAAATATGTAAAGTTTTTGAGCCTACGACAAACGGTTTAGAAATGGCGGCCAAATTACTAATTTTTTTTAGTTTTTAGCGCTGTAGCGCCACCTATGGCCCGATTTTGACGAGCCTTTGGATCTGAGTAGCGGTGAGGAGTACTACCATCTGACCAAGTTTGAAGCCAATAGGCCTTACGGTTTGGCCTGGGCAATAGTGATTATGGCAGAAGTAAAATAATAATAATAATAATAATAATAATAATAATAATAAATATAGCCGCAAGCGGCGATTAACGGGGTTCGAGCATTTGGCAAACTAATTGCCATTTAGGCAATTTGGATGTAGGACAACCCAACATTTAAGGCTGACCCTAAAGAAATCCATGATGTAATGTAATAAATGGTAAAAATATAAAGCCTACATAAATGAAGTGGTAACCTGGTACTAAATCAGCTTTTAAATGCAATAACAGAGTTTATGCCATGTCAAGATGTGATTCAGAATGATCTTTAATGGACATTTAGTGACTTTAAACCAACATTATGAGGTCTTGTGCTGTCATCTAGTAGTTTATATTAGTAATGCATGTTTAGATCCTTTGTGGAAGCATATGAACACACTGTGCTCTTCAGATAAATATATCAAGCTCATTTATGCACAAAAGTTCAATTGTTTTTCATAATTACTGATTTAGACAGTGCAGACATTTGTACAACATTGATTTTGTTCAATTTGAGCAAAAAAGCAGGGACGAGTTCCTAAAAGTATTGTTTGAAATAATGGTGAATAATAAATGGATGGTTATAGTTACAGCTGTGGATTTAGTGCCAAAGTGATCAGAATGTGCAGGCCTATCATATATTATGTCAGATCAAGTATATTTGTGAAAAGCTGTCTACAATAAACACATATTATACAAATTATGGTCAAATAGCAATGGAAATCAGTGTTTTTGAGACCTTTTCTACTGTTATAGCGCCACCTATTGACCTATCTTTACAAAATGTTGCATGCTTGTTAAAAATCACATTTCAGATGTACATACCTGATTTCACGAAGTTTTGAGTTTTCCTTATGCATTTACATGCATTTAGGTCAATATAAGACACACCCTTTTTGTAAATGAGCCATTTATAGCTGCCAAAAGAGGAAAGTTCAACTCATTTCAATAACTATTGATCTGCTCAGTTCAGAGATTCATACAACACTGGTTTCGTGGTGATTGAGCGAAAAACCAGGGACTAGTTCGCAAAAGTAGGTTTTTCATATATTAATTAATATTTAATAAAAAGATTGAGTGACATCAGTGGTTTTAGTGTCAGACTGTTCGGTATGAGCAGGCCTATCATATGATATGTATTTTGTGTGGCTGTGCAAAACTTTATGTAATAACCAATCAATTACATTCTCAAAAAAACCAAAATCGCCCCCTAGTGGCGGATTTCTTTCAAAATTCTTACAGACCTCTAGGACCATGAGTCTAACATGCCCACCGAGTTTCGTTCTGATCACTCATCGTTAACCTAGTTTATTGGTTGTTTAATCTTAATTGGCTAATGGCGGCCATGTTTTTTGAGATATGCCAATGTCCTTATAGTATGTCATGACATGTTAGACAAAGACACTGCATGCCAAATTTCAAGCTGATTGGACAAATGGTTGTGAGGTTAGAGTAATTTTTATGTTATTTAAGCTTTATAGCGCCACCATGTGGCCAAAGTTTGCGGGTTTTGCAGTGTCACCTCAAATTAACCTTATACATTTGTGTACCAAGTTTGATAAAGATATCTCAATCCGTTCAAAAGTTACAGCTAAAATTAGCTTTTAGCTTACATTAGCATGTTACATTTTTGCGTACGGTTTCGCGTGAAATCAACATTTCAACTTTCTTTCAATAACTTTTGCTATTCAGTGTCCAGAGAACATTTCTACACTGGTTTGGTTCAGATTGGGTGAAAACCCTAGGACTAGTTCGCAAAAGTAGGTGTCGGACAAATCGCGATGTAGCGGAAAAACGGTGCGTCGTAGAGAAAATCTGAGTGCCTCCACTTTTGTTCGGGCTGACCCAAGGATTCCAAATATGTAAAGTTTTTGAGCCTACGACAAACGGTTTAGAAATGGCGGCCAAATTACTAAATTTTTTTTGTTTTTAGCGCTGTAGCGCCACCTATGGCCCGATTTTGACGAGCCTTTGGATCTGAGTAGCGGTGAGGAGTACTACCATCTGACCAAGTTTGAAGCCAATAGGCCTTACGGTTTGGCTTGGGCAATAGTGATTATGGCAGAAGTAAAATAATAATAATAATAATAATAATAATAATAATAATAATAATAAAAATTCTTACAAAAACAATAGGGTTTCAGCGCTTCGCGCTCGAACCCCTAATAAAAATTCTTACAAAAACAATAGGGTTTCAGCGCTTCGCGCTCGAACCCCTAAATATAGCTGCGAGCAGCAATTCACGGGGGTCAAGCGGTTTAGCAAGGTAAGGTCATATAGCAGTTAGGACGCCTGTAAGTAGTTTATTCGACAACGAAATATACGATTAGAGTGTTAAAGTTTATAGATTGAGCTAACAAATGTTTGATTAAACACTCCAGAGAAGCAACTTCGATTTTTACATATTGACGAATTTTTAATGAACATTTCGAGTGACCGCTTTTATGTCAAAGTGACCAGTATAAGCAGCCCTGTGATATAATGTGTAGATCGAGTCATGGCACCTTAGACAAAGACACAACATGTAAAATTTCTTGTTAATCAGATAAATGGTTACTCAGATACAGTGATTTTACAATGTATAGCGCCATCATGTGGCCATTGTCTACGAGTTTTATGCTATGACCTTAGACTGACCTCTTGCATATGTGTAACAAGTTTGGTGAAGATATTTTAATTCCTTCATGAGTTATGGCTATTTTAGCTCTTCTTAATAAAAATGACAAAAGAGCAGTGAATAATCTATTAGTGATCTCCTACTGCCCTCTAGTGGCCACGGTGTAATTTATTTATGTGATTACAGCCATTTAGGTGTGCATAAACATATCCCTTCTATAATTGAGCATGTTCTAACTGTATAAAATGAAAAAATTGTATTTTATTACAATAATTAAAAATCTACAGAGTAAAAAGTGTGAAAAGCTTTAACTAAATTTGATCTTAAATGGATTAACTGTGTTCAGGCCATGTCAGTTTGGGATTCAGAATGCATTACATAACATTACATTACATTCTTTGCTATAGAGCAGTAAAATAAACAATAAATGTTCTGTTACTGCCATCTAGAAGCCACAGTTGTGATTTTCTTTACATGTTTTAAAACAAGGTGTTTAATTATAGAACCAGTTTTACCTATTAGAATTATTATGAAGAGGTTAACTGGGACCAAATAAGATGTTTAATGCATAACAGTGTTTACATCAGGTCAAATTATGATTCAGAATGATCCTAAATGCAATTTCCCTGACTTTAAACTCAAAAAATGTAAAACAACAAAGGTATGCAAATGTTATGAACAATAAATAAGTGGTCTTGTTGTGACATCTAGTGGTTAGAAATGGTAGGTGACAGTTAAAAGTCTGTGTTATAGTGGTTAAAATGATAGAATATTGAAAATGTGTTTTTGAGACCTTTAAAACATCCAAGATGGACAAAAAAATAACTTATAAATCATTTCAGTGATAGGTGTGTAAATGAAGCACATTTACTTCACTTTTAAGCCATTTTAGCATGTTTTCAGAACCATTTCCACTATTATAGCGCCACCTATTGCCCGATCTCCACAAGATTTTGCATGTTTATTCACATTGATATGCCACATCTGCTCACCAAATTCTGTGATGTTTTCAGTTTTCCTTATTGGTTTACAGGCATGTAGGTTCGTGTAGACACGCCCCTTTTGTCAACAAGCCTTTTACAGCTATCCAAAATGGAAAGTTCCACATTTTTTTGATAATTATTGATCTACTCAGTCCAGAGGTTTATACAACACTGGTTTCGTTGCGATTGAGTTAAAAACCAGGGACTAGTTCGCAAAAGTAGGTTTTGTTTATATTGATGGTTTTTTAATGAACGGTGTGAGTGACAGCAGTTGTTTTAGTCTCAAACTGTTCAGTATGAGCAGACCTATCATATGATATGTAGATTAAGTGTTTTTTGTGAAATGGTGTGTAAATGAAGCACATTTACTTTATTTTAAAGCGATTTAGTATTATTTAAAGACTATTTTTGCTATTATAGCGCCACCTATGGTTTGATCTTCACAAAATTTAGCAAGTTTCATCTCGATGATATGCCACATGTGTTCACCAATTTCTGTGTTGTTTTGGGCTTTCCTTATTGGTTTAGAGGCATGTAGGTTTGTGTGGACACGCCCCTTTTGTAAATTAGCCTGTTACAGCTAGCCAAAGTGAAAAGTTCAACTTTTTTTGATAATTATTGATCTACACAGGCCAGAGATTCCAACAACACTGGTTTCGTCGCGATTGAGTGAAAAACCAGGGACTAGTTCGCAAAAGTAGGTTTTTCCTATATTGATGAATATTTAACGAACGGTGTAAGTGACAGCAGTGGTTTTAGTCTCAAACTGTTCAGTATGAGCAGACCTATCATATGATATTTAGATTAAGTGTTTTTTGTGAAATAGTATGTAAATGAAGCAAATTGACTTTTTTTTAAAGCGATTTAGCATTATTTAAAGACTATTTTTGCAATTATAGCGCCACCTATGGTTTGATCTTCACAAAATTTTGCAGGTGTCTTCTCATTGAAATGGCACATGGGCTTACCAATTTCTGTGATGTTGTAAGTTTTCCTTATTGGTTTACAGGCATGTAGGTTCGTGTGGACACGCCCCTTTTGTAAATTAGCCTGTTACAGCTAGCCGAAGTGAAAAGTTCAACTTTTTTTTGATAATTATTGATCTACATAGTCCAGAGATTCTAACAACACTGGTTTCGTTGCGATTGAGTGAAAAACCAGGGACTAGTTCGCAAAAGTAGGTTTTTCATATGTTGATAAATATTTAATAAACGGTGTAAGTGACAGCAGTGGTTTGAGTGTCAAACTGTTCGGTAGGAGCAGGCCTATCATATGATATGTATTTTGTGTGGTTTTGCAAAAGGTTGTGTGATATACAACCCATTACACCTTAAAATTGCGTAAAATCGCCCCCTAGTGGCCGATTTCTTTCAAAATTCTTACAGACCTCTAGGTCCATAAGTCGAACATACCCAGCGAGTTTCGTTCCGATCGCTGATCGTTAACCGTGCTAAATGGCTGCACAATTTTAATTGGCTAATGGCGGCCATGTTTTTTGAGATGTGCCATTGTCCTTATAATATGTCATGGCAAACTGGTCAAAGACAATGCATGACAAATTTCAAGCTGATCGGACAAACGGTTGTAAGGTTAGGGTCATTTTATGGTTTTTAAGTTTTATAGCGCCACCATGTGGCCAAAGTCCGCTGTTTTTGCACTGTCACATCAAATTGAGCTTATACATGTGTGTACCAAGTTTGGTGATGATATCTCATTTCGTTCAAAAGTTATAGCTCCAATTAGCATTTAGCTTCAATTAGCGTCGAACATTGTTGTGTACTGTTTCGAGTGAGAATAAAAATTTCAACTTTTTTTTGATAATTATTGATATTCAGTGTCCAGAGAACATTTGAGAGCTGGTTTGGTTTAGATTGAGTGAAAAACCTAGGACTAGTTTGCAAAAGTAGGTTTCGGATAAATCGCGATGTAGCGGGAAAACGGTGCGTCGTAGAGCAAAAATTTCTGCTATACACTTTTGTTCAGGTTAAGCCAAGGATTCAAAAAATGTAAAGTTTTTGAGTCTACGACAAACGGTGAACGAATAGTGGCCAAAAATGTCCAAAAAGTGTTTTTTTAGCGCCATAGCGCCACCTATGGTCTGATTTGGCTGATCTTTGGCCAGAACGTAGTGTACCGGGGTACTACCTTCTGGCCAAGTTTCAGCTCTCTCGGCCTTACGGTTTGGTCTGGGCAATAGTGACTTCGGCAGAATAATAATAATAATAATAATAATAAATATAGCTGCAAGCAGCAATTAACGGGGGTCAAGCGGTTTAGCAGGGTAAGGTCATATAGCAGTTAGGACGCCTGTAAGTAGTTTATTTGACAATGAAATATATGATTACAGTGTTAGAGTTTATAGATTGAGCTAACAAATGTTTGATTAAACACTCCAGAGAAGCAACTTGGATTTTTACATATTGACAAAATTTTAATGAACATTTCGAGTGACCGCTTTTATGTCAAAGTGACCAGTATAAGCAGCCCTATGATATAATGTGTAGATCGAGTCATGGCACCTCTTGCATAAGTGTAACAAGTTTGGTGTAGATATTTCAATCCATTCATGAGTTATGGCTATTTTAGCTCTTCCCAACAAAAATGACAAAACTATATAACTATATAAACTAATAATTTTGTGTTTTATTAAAAGAATTTAAAAATCTACAGAGTAAAAGGTGTGACAAGCTTAGACAAAATTTAATCTTAAATGCATTAACTGTGTTCAGTTCATGTCAATCTGGGATTCAGAATGCATTACATAACATAACATTACATCACATTCTTTGCTACAGAGCAGTAAAATAAACTATAAACTATAAGTGGTCTGTTACTGCCATCTAGTGGCCACAGTTGTGATTTTCTTTACAAATGTTTTAAAACAAGGTGTTTATTTATAGAACCAGTTTTGCCTATTAGAATTATTACACAGAGGTTAACTGTGACCAAATTAGATGTTTAATGCATAACAGTGTTTACATCAAGTGAAATGCATCCCTGACTTTAAACTAAAAAAAAATGTAGAACAACAAAGGTATGCAAATGTTATGAACAATAAATAAGTGGTCTTGTTGTGACATCTAGTGGTTAGAAATGGTAGGTGACAGGTCAAAGTCTGTGTTATAGTGGCTAAAATGATAGAATACTGAAAATATGTGTTTATGAGACCTTTAAACATCCAAGATGGGCAAAAAAATTAACTTATAAATCATTTCAGTGATAAGTGTGTAAATGAAGCACATTTACTTCATTTTTAAGCCATTTTAGCATGTTTTTAGGACCATTTCCACTATTATAGCGCCACCTATTGCCCAATCTCCACAAAATTTTGCATGTTTATTCACATTGATATGCCACATCTGCTCACCAATTTCTGTGATGTTTTCGGTTTTCCTTATTGGTTTACAGGCATGTAGGTTCATGTAGACACGCCCCTTTTGTTAATGAGCCTGTTACAGCTATCTAAAATGGAAAGTTCAATTTTTTTTTGATAATTATTGATCTGCTCAGTCCAGAGGTTCATACAACACTGGTTTCGTTGCGATTGAGTTAAAAACCAGGGACTAGTTCGCAAAAGTAGGTTTTGTTTATATTGATGGTTTTTTAATGAACAGTTTGAGTAACAGCAGTGGTTTTAGTGTCAAACTGTTCAGTATAAGCAGACCTATCATATGATATGTAGATTAAGTGTATTTGTGAAATAGTGTTTAAATAAAGCACATTTACTTTATTTTTAAGCCATTTGGCATGTTTTTAAGACTATTTTTGCTATTATAGCGCCACCTATGGTTTGATCTTCACAAAATTTTGCAAGTTTCATCTCATTGATATGGCACATGTGCTCACCAATTTCTTTGATGTTGTGAGTTTTCCTTATTGGTTTACAGGCATGTAGGTTCGTGTGGACACGCCCCTTTTGTAAATTAGCCTGTTACAGCTAGCCAAAGTGAAAAGTTCCACTTTTTTTTGATAATTATTGATCTACACAGTCCAGAGATTCTAACAACACTTGTTTTGTCGCGATTGAACTAAAAACCAGGGACTAGTTCGCAAAAGTAGGTTTTTCCTATATTGATGAATATTTAACGAACGGTGTAAGTGACAGCAGTGGTTTGAGTGTCAAACTGTTTGGTATGAGCAGGCCTATCATATGATATGTATTTTGTGTGGTTGCGCAAAAGGTTGTGTGATACACAACCCATTACACACTAAAAATACGTAAAATCGCCCCCTAGTGGCCGATTTCTTTCAAAATTCTTACAGACCTCAAGGACCATGAGTCGAACATGCCCAGCGAGTTTCGTTTTGATCACTCATCGTTAACCTTGTTAAATGGCTGCTCAATTTTTATTGGCTAATGGCGGCCATGTTTTTTGAGATATGCCAATGTCCTTATAGTATGTTATGACAACTTGGTCAAAGACACTGCATGCCAAATTTCAAGCTGATTGGAGTAATGGTTGTAAGGTTAGAGTAATTTTTATGTTTTTTAAACTTTATAGCGCCACCATGTGGCCAAAGTCCACGGGTTTAGCACTGTCACATCAAATTAAGCTTACACATATGTGTTCCAAGTTTGGTGAGGATATCTCATTCCTTTCAAAAGTTATAGCTACAATTAGCAATTAGCTTCAATTAGCATCGAACATTGTTGTGTACTGTTTCGTGCGAGAAAAAAAATTTCAACTTTTTTTTGATAATTATTGATATTCAGTGTCCAGAGAACATTTGAGAGCTGGTTTGGTTCAGATTGGGCAAAAAACCTAGGACTAGTTCGCAAAAGTAGGTTTCGGACAAATCGCGATATAGCGGGAAAACGATCCAACGTAGAGAAAATCTGGGTCACTCCACTTTTGTTCGGGCTGACCCAAGGATTCCAAATTTGTAATTTTTTTGAGTCTACGACAAACGGTGTACAAATGGCGGCCAAAATATTGGGTTTTGGCGCAATAGCGCCACCTATGGGCCGATTTGGCTGATCTTTGGTGAGAATGTAGTGTACCGGGGTACTACCATCTGACCAAGTTTCAGCTCTCTCGGACTTACGGTTTGGCCTGGGCAATAGTGACTTCGGCAGAATAATAATAATAAATATAGCTGCAAGCAGCAATTAACGGGGGTCAAGCAGTTTAGCAGGGTAAGGTCATATAGCAGTTAGGACGCCTGTAAGTAGTTTATTCGACAACGAAATATACGATTAGAGTGTTAAAGTTTATAGATTGAGCTAACAAATGTTTGATTAAACACTCCAGAGAAGCAACTTGGATTTTTACATATTGACAAAATTTTAATGAACATTTCGAGTGACCGCTTTTATGTCAAAGTGACCAGTTTAAGCAGCCCTATGATATAATGTGTAGATCGAGTCATGGCAGCTCTTGCATATGTGTAACAAGTTTGGTGTAGATATTTCAATCCATTCAAGAGTTATGGCTATT
This sequence comes from Danio rerio, assembly GCF_052040795.2. Classification (NCBI taxonomy): domain Eukaryota; kingdom Metazoa; phylum Chordata; class Actinopteri; order Cypriniformes; family Danionidae; genus Danio; species Danio rerio. The sequence continues at coordinate 7,294,056 of NC_141029.1, read as the reverse complement.
TTAGCTCTTCCCAACAAAAATGACAAAACTATATAACTATATAAACTAATAATTTTGTGTTTTATTAAAAGAATTTAAAAATCTACAGAGTAAAAGGTGTGATAAGCTTAGACAAAATTTAATCTTAAATGCATTAACTGTGTTCAGTTCATGTCAATTTGGGATTCAGAATGCATTACATTACATTACACTCTTTGCTACAGAGCAGTAAAATAAACTATAAACTATAAGTGGTCTGTTACTGCCATCTAGTGGCCACAGTTGTGATTTTCTTTACAAATGTTTTAAAACAAGGTGTTTATTTATAGAACCAGTTTTGCCTATTAGAATTATTACACAGAGGTTAACTGTGACCAAATTAGATGTTTAATGCATAACAGTGTTAACATCAGGTGAAAATATGATTCAGAATGATCCTAAATGCAATTTCCCTGACTTTAAACACAAAAAATGTAAAACAACAAAGGTATGCAAATGTTATAAACAATACATAAGTGATCTTGTTGTGACATCTAGTGGTTAGAAATGGTAGGTGACAGTTAAAAGTCTGTGTTATAGTGGCTAAAATGATAGAATACTGAAAATATGTGTTTATGAGACCTTTAAACATCCAAGATGGGCAAAAAAATTAACTTATAAATCATTTCAGTGATAAGTGTGTAAATGAAGCACATTTACTGCTTTTTTTAAGCCATTTTAGCATGTTTTTAGAACCATTTCCACTATTATAGCGCCACCTATTGCCCAATCTCCACAAAATTTTGCATGTTTATTCACATTGATATGCCACATGTGCTCACCAATTTCTGTGATGTTTTCGGTTTTCCTTATTGGTTTACAGGCATGTAGGTTCGTGTAGACACACCCCTTTTGTTAATGAGCCTGTTACAGCTATCTAAAATGGAAAGTTCAACTTTTTTTTGATAATTATTGATCTGCTCAGTCCAGAGGTTCATATAACACTGGTTTCGTTGCGATTGAGTTAAAAACCAGGGACTAGTTCGCAAAAGTAGGTTTTGTTTATGTTAATGGTTTTTTAATGAACAGTTTGAGTAACAGCAGTGGGTTTAGTGTCAAACTGTTCAGTATGAGCAGACCTATCATATGATATGTAGATTAAATGTATTTGTGAAATAGTGTTTAAATGAAGCACATTTACTTTATTTTTAAGCCATTTGGCATGTTTTTAAGACTATTTTTGCTATTATAGCGCCACCTATTGTTTGATCTTCACAAAATTTTGCAAGTTTCATTTCGTTGATATGCCACATGTGCTCACCAATTTCTGTGTTGTTTTGGGCTTTCCTTATTGGTTTACAGGCATGTAGGTTCGTAAGGACACGCCCCTTTTGTAAATTAGCCTGTTACAGCTAGCCAAAGTGAAAAGTTTCACTTTTTTTTGATAATTATTGATCTACACAGTCCAGAGATTCTAACAACACTGGTTTCGTTGCGATTGAACTAAAAACCAGGGACTAGTTCGCAAAAGTAGGTTTTTCCTATATTGATGAATATTTAACAAACGGTGTGAGTGAGAGCAGTGGTTTGAGTGTCAAACTGTTCGGTATGAGCAGGCCTATCATATGGTATGTATTTTGTGTGGTTGCGCAAAAGGTTGTGTGATACACAACCCATTACACACTAAAAATACGTAAAATCGCCCCCTAGCGGCCGATTTCTTTCAAAATTCTTACAGACCTCTAGGACCATGAGTCGAATATGCCCAGCGAGTTTCGTTTTGATCACTCATCGTTAACCTTGTTAAATGGCTGCTCAATTTTAATTGGCCAATGGCAGCCATGTTTTTTGAGATATCCCAATGTCCTTATAGTATGTTATGACAACTTGGTCAAAGACACTGCATGCCAAATTTCAAGCTGATTGGACTAACGGCTGTAAGGTTAGAGTAATTTTTATGTTTTTTTAGCTTTATAGCGCCACCATGTGGCCAAAGTATGCGGGTTTTGCACTGTGTCCTCAAGTTGACGTTATACATATGTGTACCAAGTTTGGTGATGATATCTTATTGCATTCAAAAGTTATAGCTGCAATTAGCATTTAGCTTCAATTAGCATCGTACATTGTTGTGTACTGTTTCGCGCGAGAATAAAAATTTCAACTTTTTTTTGATAATTATTGATATTCAGTGTCCAGAGAACATTTGAGAGCTGGTTTGGTTCAGATTGAGTGAAAAACCTAGGACTAGTTCGTAAAAGTAGGTTTCGGACAAATGGCGATGTAGCGGGAAAACGGTGCGTCGTAGAGCAAAAATTTCTGGTATACACTTTTGTTCAGGCTAACCCAAGGATTCAAAAAATGTTAAGTTTTTGAGTCTACGACAAACGGTGAACGAACAGCGGTCAAAAATGTCCAAAATATTGGTTTTTGGCGCCATAGCGCCACCTATGGTCCGATTTGGCTGATCTTTGGTGAGGATGTAGTGTACCGGAGTACTACAGTCTGGCCAAGTTTCAGCTCTCTCGGCCTTACGGTTTGGTCTGGGCAATAGTGATTTCGGCAGAATAATAATAATAATAATAAAAACTTTAACAAATACAATAGGGTTTCAGCGCTTCGCGCTTGACCCCCTAATAATAAATATAGCTGCAAGCAGCAATTAACGGGGGTCAAGCGGTTTAGCAGGGTAAGGTCATATAGCAGTTAGGACGCCTGTAAGTAGTTTATTTGACAATGAAATATATGATTACAGTATTAAAGTTTATAGATTGAGCTAACAAATGTTTGATTAAACACTCCAGAAAAGCATCTTCGATTTTTACATATTGAGAAATTTTTTATGAACATTTCGAGTGACCGCTTTTATGTCAAAGTGACCAGTATAAGCAGCCCTATAAGATAAGTTGTAGATCGAGTCATGGCACCTTAGACAAAGACACGACATGTCAAATTTTAAATTAATCAGATAAATGGTTACTCGGATACAGTGATTTTACAATGTGTAGTGTCACCATGTGGCCAATGTCTACAGGTTTCATGCTCTGACCTCTGATAAACCTCTTGCATATGTGTGACAAGTTTGGTGAAGATATTTCAATCCATTCATGAGTCATGGCTATTTTAGCTCTTCTTAATAAAAATGACAAAAGAGCAGTAAATAAGCTGTTAGTGATCTCCTACTGCCATCTAGTGGCCAAAGTGTAATTTATTTATGTGATTACAGCCATTTAGGTGTGCATAAACATATCCCTTCTATAATTGAGCATGTTCTAACTGTATAAAATGAAAAATTTGTATTTTATTAAAATAATTAAAAATCTACAGAGTAAAAAGTGTAAAAAGCTTTAACTAAATTTGATCTTAAATGCATTAACTGTGTTCATGTCATGTCAGTTTGGGATTCAGAATGCATTACATAACATTACATTGCATTCTTTGCTATAGTGCAGTAAAATAAACAATAAGTGGTCTGTTACTGCCATCTAGAAGCCACAGTTGTGATTTTCTTTACATATGTTTTAAAACAAGGTGTTTAATTATAGAACCAGTTTTGCCTATTAGAATTATTATGAAGAGGTTAACTGGGACCAAATTAGATGTTTAATGCATAACAGTGTTTATATCAGGTCAAAATATGATTCAGAATGATCCTAAATGCAATTTCCCTGACTTTAAACTCAAAAAATGTAAAACAACAAAGGTATGCAAATGTTTTGAACAATAAATAAGTGGTCTTGTTGTGACATCTAGTGGTTAGAAATGGTAGGTGACAGTTAAAAGTCTGTGTTATAGTGGCTAAAATGATAGAATATTGAAAATATGTGTTTTTGAGACCTTTAAACATCCAAGATGGACAGATAAAATAACTTATAAATCATTTCAGTGATAAGTGTGTAAATGAAGCACATTTACTGCATTTTTAAGCCATTTTAGCATGTTTTTGGAACCATTTCCACTATTATAGCGCCACCTATTGCCCAATCTCCACAAGATTTTGCATGTTTAATCACATTGATATGCCACATCTGCTCACCGATTTCTGTGATGGTTTGGCTCTTCCTTATTGGTTTACAGGCATGTAGGTTCGTGTAGACACGCCCCTTTTGTAAATGAGCCTGTTACAGCTATCAGAAGTGAAAAGTTCAACTTTTTTTTGATAATTATTGATCTACTCAGTCCAGAGATTCTAACAACACTGGTTTCGTTGCGATTGAGCGAAAAACCAGGGACTAGTTTGCAAAAGTAGGTTTTTCCTATATTGATGAATATTTAACGAACGGTGTGAGTGACAGCAGTGGTTTGAGTGTCAAACTGTTCGGTATGAGCAGGCCTATCATATGATATGTATTTTGTGTGGTTGCGCAAAAGGTTGTGTGATACACAACCCATTACACACTAAAAATACGTAAAATCGCCCCCTAGTGGCCGATTTCTTTCAAAATTCTTACAGACCTCTAGGACCATGAGTTGAACATGCCCAGCGAGTTTCGTTTTGATCACTCATCGTTAACCTTGTTAAATGGCTGCTTAATTTTAATTGGCCAATGGCGGCCATGTTTTTTGAGATATGCCAATGTCCTTATAGTATGTTATGACAACTTGGTCAAAGACACTGCATGCCAAATTTCAAGCTGATTGGACTAATGGCTGTAAGGTTAGAGCAATTATTAGGTTTTTTTAGCTTTATAGCGCCACCATGTGGTTAAAGTATGCGGGTTTTGCACTGTGACCTCAAGTAGACGTTATACATATGTGTACCAAGTTTGGTGATGATATCTTATTCCATTCAAAAGTTATAGCTGCAATTAGCATTTAGCTTCAATTAGCATCGAACATTTTTGTGTACTGTTTCGCGCGAGAATTAAAAAGTCAACTTTTTTTTGATAATTATTGATATTCAGTGTCCAGAGAACATTTGAAAGCTGGTTTGGTTCAGATTGAGTGAAAAACCTAGGACTAGTTCGTAAAAGTATGTTTCGGACAAATGGCGATGTAGCGGGAAAACGGTGCGTCGTAGAGCAAAAATTTCTGTTATACACTTTTGTTCAGGTTAACCCAGGGATTCAAAAAATGTAAAGTTTTTGAGTCTACGACAAACGGTGAACGAATAGCGGTCAAAAATGTCCAAAATATTGGTTTTTGGCGCCATAGCGCCACCTATGGTCCGATTTGGCTGATCTTTGGTGAGGATGTAGTGTACCGGAGTACTACAATCTGGCCAAGTTTCAGCTCTCTCGGCCTTACGGTTTGGTCTGGGCAATAGTGACTTCGGCAGAATAATAATAATAATAATAAAAACTTTAACAAATACAATAGGGTTTCAGCGCTTCGCGCTTGACCCCCTAAAAATCCTTACAAATACAATAGGGTTTCAGCGCTTCGCGCTTGACCCCCTAATAATAATAAAAATCTTAACAAAAACAATAGGGTTTCAGCGCTTCGCGCTTGACCCCCTAAAAATCCTTACAAATACAATAGGGTTTCAGCGCTTCGCGCTTGACCCCCTAATAAAAATAATAAAAATAATAACAAATATAGCTGCAAGCAGCAATTAACGGGGGTCAAGCAGTTTAGCAGGGTAAGGTCATATAGCAGTTAGGACGCCTGTAAGTAGTTTATTCGACAACGAAATATACGATTAGAGTGTTGAAGTTTATAGATTGAGCTAACAAATGTTTGATTAAACACTCCAGAGAAGCAACTTTTGATTTTTACATATTGACAAATTTTTAATGAACATTTCGAGTTACCGCTTCGAGTTACTCGAGTTACTTCGAGTTATTCGAGTTACTTAAGTGACCAGTATAAGCAGCCCTATGATATAATGTGTAGATCGAGTCATGGCACCTTAGACAAAGACACGACATGTCAAATTTTAAGTTAATCAGATAAATGGTTACTCAGATACAGTGATTTTACAATGTATAGCGCCATCATGTGGCCAATGTCTACGAGTTTTATGCTATGACCTTAGACTGACCTCTTGCATATGTGTAACAAGTTTGGTGAAGATATTTTAATTCATTCATGAGTTATGGCTATTTTAGCTCTTCTTAATAAAAATGACAAAAGAGCAGTGAATAAGCTATTAATGATCTCCTACTGCCATCTAGTGGCCACAGTGTAATTTATTTATGTGATTACAGCCATTTAGGTGTGCATAAACATCCCTTCTATAATTGAGCATGTTCTAACTATATTCAATGAAAAAATTGTATTTTATTAAAATAATTAAAAATCTACAGAGTAAAAAGTGTGAAAAGCTTTAACTAAATTTGATCTTAAATAGATTAACTGTGTTCATGCCATGTCAGTTTGGGATTCAGAATGCATTACATAACATTACATTACATTCTTTGCTATAGAGCAGTAAAATAAACATCAAGTGGTCTGTTACTGCCATCTAGAAGCCACAGTTGTGATTTTCTTTACACATGTTTTAAAACAAGGTGTTTAATTATAGAACCAGGTTTACCTATTAGAATTATTATGAAGAGGTTAACTGGGAACAAATTAGATGTTTAATGCATAACAGTGTTTACATCAGGTCAAAATGTGATTCAGAATGATCCTAAATGCAATTTCCCTGACTTTAAACTCAAACAATGTAAAACAACAAAGGTATGCAAATGTTTTGAACAATAAATAAGTGGTCTTGTTGTGACATCTAGTGGTTAGAAATGGTAGGTGACAGTTAAAAGTCTGTGCTATAGTGGCTAAAATGATAAAATATTGAAATTATGTGTTTTTGAGACCTTTAAACATCCAAGATGGACAAAAAAATAACTTATAAATCATTTCAGTGATAAGTGTGTAAATGAAGCACATTTACTTCATTTTTAAGCCATTTTAGCATGTTTTTAGAACCATTTCCACTATTATAGCGCCACCTATTGCCCAATCTCCACAAGATTTTGCATGTTTATTCACATTGATATGCCACATCTGCTCACCAATTTCTGTGATGTTTTTGGTATTCCTTATTGGTTTACAGGCATGTAGGTTCGTGTAGACACGCCCCTTTTGTTAATGAGCCTGTTACAGCTATCTAAAATAGAAAGTTCAACCTTTTTTTGATAATTATTGATCTACTCAGTCCAGAGGTTCATACAACACTGGTTTCATTGCGATTGAGTTAAAAACCAGGGACTAGTTCGCAAAAGTAGGTTGTGTTTATATTGATGGTTTTTTAATGAACAGTTTGAGTAACAGCAGTGGTTTTAGTGTCAAACTGTTCAGTATGAGCAGACCTATCATATGATATGTAGATTAAGCGTTTTTTGTGAAATAGTATGTAAATGAAGCAAATTTACTTTATTTTTAAGCGATTTAGCATTATTTAAAGACTATTTTTGCTATTATAGCGCCACCTATGGTTTGATCTTCACAAAATTTAGCAGGTTTCATCTCGTTGATATGCCACATGTGCTCACCAATTTCTGTTATGTTTTGGGCTTTCCTTATTGGTTTACAGGCATGTAGGTTCGTGTGGACAAGCCTCTTTTGTAAATTAGCCTGTTACAGCTAGCCAAAGTAAAAAGTTCAACTTTTTTTTGATAATTATTGATCTACACAGTCCAGAGATTCTAACAACACTGGTTTCGTCGCGATTGAGTGAAAAACCAGGGACTAGTTCGCAAAAGTAGGTTTTTCCTATATTGATGAATATTTAACGAACGGTGTAAGTGACAGCAGTGGTTTGAGTGTCAAACTGTTCGGTATAAGCAGGTCTATCATATGATATGTATTTTGTGTGGTTGCGCAAAAGGTTGTGTGATACACAACCCATTACACACTAAAAATACGTAAAATCGCCCCCTAGTGGCCGATTTCTTTCAAAATTCTTACAGACCTCTAGGACCGTGAGTCGAACATGCCCAGCGAGTTTCGTTTTGATCACTCATCGTTAACCTTGTTAAATGGCTGCTCAATTTTAATTGGCCTATGGCGGCCATGTTTTTTTGAGATATGCCAATGTCCTTATAGTATGTTATGACAACTTGGTCAAAGACACTGCATGCCAAATTTCAAGCTGATCGGACTAATGGCTGTAAGGTTAGAGTAATTTTTATGTTTTTTTAGCTTTATAGCGCCACCATGTGGCCAAAGTCTGCGGGTTTTGCAGTGTCACCTCAAATTGAGCTTATGCATGTGTGTATCAAGTTTGGTGATGATATCTCATTTCGTTCAAAAGTTATAGCTCCAATTAGCATTTAGCTTCAATTAGCATCGAACATTGTTGTGTACTGTTTCGAGTGATAATAAAAATGTCAACTTTTTTTTGATAATTATTGATATTCAGTTTCCAGAGAACATTTGAAAGCTGGTTTGGTTTAGATTGAGTGTAAAACCTAGGACTAGTTCGCAAAAGTAGGTTTCGGACAAATCGCGATGTAGCGGGAAAACGGTGCGTCGTAGAGCAAAAATTTCTGGTATACACTTTTGTTCAGGTTAACCCAGGGATTCAAAAAATGTAAAGTTTTTGAGTCTACGACAAACGGTGAACGTATAGCGGCCAAAAATGTCCAAAAAGTGTTTTTTTAGCGCCATAGCGCCACCTATGGTCTGATTTGGCTGATCTTTGGCCAGAACGTAGTGTACCGGGGTACTACCATCTGGCCAAGTTTCAGCTCTCTCGGACTTACGGTTTGGTCTGGGCAATAGTGACTTCGGCAGAATAATAATAATAATAATAATAATAATAATAATAATAATAATAATAATAATAATAAATATAGCTGCAAGCAGCAATTAACGGGGGTCAAGCAGTTTAGCAGGGTAAGGTCATATAGCAGTCAGGAAGCCTGTAAGTAGTTTATTCGCCAATGAAATATACGATTAGAGTGTTAGAGTTTATAGATTGAGCTAACAAATGTTTGATTAAACACTCCAGAAATGCAACTTCAGTTTTTACATATTGACAAATTTCTTATGAACATTTCGAGTGAATGTCAAAGTGACCAGTATAAGCAGCCCTATAATATAATGTGTAGATCGAGTCATGGCACCTTAGACAAAGACACGACATGTCAAATTTTAAGTTAATCAGATAAATGGTTACTCAGATACAGTGATTTTACAATGTATAGCGCCATCATGTGGCCATTGTCTACGAGTTTTATGTTATGACCTTAGACTGACCTCTTGCATATGTGTAACAAGTTTGGTGAAGATATTTTAATTCCTTCATGAGTTATGGCTATTTTAGCTCTTCTTAATAAAAATGACAAAAGAGCAGTGAATAAGCTATTAGTGATCTCCTACTGCCATCTAGTGGCCACAGTGTAATTTATTTTTGTGATTACAGCCATTTAGGTGTGCATAAACATATCCCTTCTATAATTGAGCATGTTCTAACTGTATAAAATGAAAAATTTGTATTTTATTAAAATAATTAAAAATCTACAGAGTAAAAAGTGTGAAAAGCTTTAACTAAATTTGATCTTAAATGCATTAACTGTGTTCATGCCATGTCAGTTTGGGATTCAGAATGCATTACATAACATTACATTACATTCTTTGCTATAGAGCAGTAAAATAAACAATAAGTGGTCTGTTACTGCCATCTAGAAGCCACAGTTGTGATTTTCTTTACATATGTTTTAAAACTAGGTGTTTAATCATAGAACCAGTTTTACCTATTAGAATTATTATGAAGAGGTTAACTGTGACCAAATTAGATGTTAAATGCATAACAGTGTTTATATCAGGTCAAATGTGATTCAGAATGATCCTAAATGCAATTTCCCTGACTTTAAACTCAAAAAAATGTAAAAAAAAAACAAAGGTATGCAAATGTTATGAACAATAAATAAGTGGTCTTGTTGTGACATCTATTGGTTAGAAATGGTAGGTGACAGTTAAAAGTCTGTGTTATAGTGGCTAAAAAGATAGAATACTGAAAATGTGTTTTTTAGACATTTAAACGTCCAAGATGGGCAAAAAACAACAACTTGTAAATCATTTTAGTGTTAGGTGTGTAAATGAAGCACATTTACTGCATTTTTAAGCCATTCTATGATGTTTTTAGAACCATTTCTACTATTATAGCGCCACCTATTGCCCGATCACCACAAAATTTTGCATGTTTATACGCATTGATATGCCAAATGTGCTCATCAATTTCTGTGATGTTTTGCGTTTTTCTTATTGGTTAACAGGCATGTAGATTCGTGTAGACACGCCCCTTTTATAAATGAGCCTGTTACAGCTATCTAAAATGGAAAGTTCAACTTTTTTTTGATAATTATTGATCTACTCAGTCCAGAGGTTCATTTAACACTGGTTTCGTTGCGATTGAGTTAAAAACCAGGGACTAGTTTGCAAAAGTAGGTTTTGTTTATATTGATGGTTTTTTAATGAACGGTGTGAGTGACAGCAGTGGTTTTAGTGTCAAACTGTTCAGTATGAGCAGACCTATCATATGATATGTAGATTAAGCGTTTTTTGTGAAATAGTATGTAAATGAAGCAAATTTACTTTATTTTTAAGCGATTTAGCATTATTTAAAGACTATTTTTGCTATTATAGCGCCACCTACGGTTTGATCTTCACAAAATTTTGCAAGTTTCATCTCGTTGATATGCCACATGAGTTCTCCAATTTCTGTGATGTTTTGAGCTTTCCTTATTGGTTTACAGGCATGTAGGTTCATGTGGACAAGCCCCTTTTGTAAATTAGCCTGTTACAGCTAGCCAAAGTGAAAAATTCAACTTTTTTTTGATAATTATTGATCTACACAGTCCAGAGATTCTAACAACACTGGTTTCGTTGCGATTGAGTGAAAAACCAGGGACTAGTTCGCAAAAGTAGGTTTTACCTATATTGATGAATATTTAACGAACGGTGTAAATGACAGCAGTGGTTTGAGTGTCAAACTGTTTGGTATGAGCAGGCCTATCATATGATATGTATTTTGTGTGGTTGCGCAAAAGGTTGTGTGATACACAACCCATTACACACTAAAAATACGTAAAATCGCCCCCTAGTGGCCGATTTCTTTCAAAATTCTTACAGACCTCTAGGACCATGAGTCGAACATGCCCAGCGAGTTTCGTTTTGATCACTCATCGTTAACCTTGTTAAATGGCTGCTCAATTTTAATTGGCCAATGGCGGCCATGTTTTTTGAGATATGCCAATGTCCTTATAGTATGTTATGACAACTTGGTCAAAGACACTGCATGCCAAATTTCAAGCTGATCGGACTAATGGCTGTAAGGTTAGAGTAATTTTTATGTTTTTTTAACTTTATAGCGCCACCATGTGGCCAAAGTCTGCGGGTTTTGCAGTGTCACCTCAAATTGAGCTTATGCATGTGTGTATCAAGTTTGGTGATGATATCTTATTTCGTTCAAAAGTTATAGCTCCAATTAGCATTTAGCTTCATTTAGCATCGAACATTGTTGTGTACTGTTTCGAGTGAGAATAAAAATGTCAACTTTTTTTTGATAATTATTGATATTTAGTGTCCAGAGAACATTTGAGAGCTGGTTTGGTTTAGATTGAGTGTAAAACCTAGGACTAGTTCGCAAAAGTAGGTTTCGGACAAATGGCGATGTAGCGGAAAAACGGTGCGTCGTAGAGCAAAAAGTTCAGATGTGCACTTTTGTTGGGGCTAACCCAAGGATTAAAAAAATGTAAAGTTTTTGAGTCTACGACAAACGGTGAATGTATAGCGGTCAAAAATGTCCAAAATCTTGGTTTTTGGCGCCATAGCGCCACCTATGGTCCGATTTGGTTGATCTTTGGTGAGAATGTAGTGTACCGGAGTACTACCATCTGGCCAAGTTTCAGCTCTCTCGGCCTTACGGTTTGGTCTGGGCAATAGTGACTTCGGCAGAATAATAATAATAATAATAATAATAATAATAAATATAGCTGCAAGCAGCAATTAACGGGGGTCAAGCAGTTTAGCAGGGTAAGGTCATATAGCAGTTAGGACGCTTGTAAGTAGTTTATTCGACAACGAAATATACGATTAGAGTGTTAAAGTTTATAGATTGAGCTAACAAATGTTTGATTAAACACTCCAGAGAAGCAACTTCGATTTTTACATATTGACAAATTTTTAATGAACATTTCGAGTGACCGATTTTATGTCAAAGTGACCAGTATAAGCAGCCTTTGCTATAATGTGTAGATCGAGTCATGGCACCTTAGACAAAGACACGACATGTCAAATTTTAAGTTAATCAGATAAATGGTTACTCAGATACAGTGATTTTACAATGTATAGCGCCACCATGTGGCCAATGTCTACGAGTTTTATGCTATGACCTTAGACTGACCTCTTGCATATGTGTAACAAGTTTGGTGAAAATATTTTAATTCCTTCATGAGTTATGGCTATTTTAGCTCTTCTTAATAAAAATGACAAAAGAGCAGTGAATAAGCTATTAGTGATCTCCTACTGCCATCTAGTGGCCACAGTGTAATTTATTTATGTGATTACAGCCATTTAGGTGTGCATAAACATATCCCTTCTATAATTGAGCATGTTCTAACTATATTAAATGAAAAATTTGTATTTTATTAAAATAATTAAAAATCTACAGAGTAAAAAGTGTGAAAAGCTTTAACTAAATTTGATCTTAAATGCATTAACTGTGCTCATGCCATGTCAGTTTGGGATTCAGAATGCATTACACAACATTACATTACATTCTTTGCTATAGAGCAGTCAAATAAACAATAAGTGGTCTGTTACTGCCATCTAGAAGCCACAGTTGTGATTTTCTTTACACATGTTTTAAAACAAGGTGTTTAATCATAGAACCAGTTTTACCTATTAGAATTATTATGAAGAGGTTAACTGGGACCAAATTATTTGTTTAATGCATAACAGTGTTTACATCAGGTCAAAATATGATTCAGAATGATCCTAAATGCAATTTCCCTGACTTTAAACTCAAATAATGTAAAACAACAAAGGTATGCAAATGTTTTGAACAATAAATAAGTGGTCTTGTTGTGACATCTAGTGGTTAGAAATGGTAGGTGACAGTTAAAAGTCTGTGTTATAGTGGCTAAAAAGATAGAATACTGAAAATATGTGTTTTTTAGACATTTAAATGTCCAAGATGGGCAACAAACAACAACTTGTAAATCATTTTAGTGTTAGGTGTGTAAATGAAGCACATTTACTGCATTTTTAAGCCATTCTATGATGTTTTTAGAACCATTTCTACTATTATAGCGCCACCTATTGCCCGATCACCACAAAATTTTGCATGTTTATACGCATTGATATGCCAAATGTGCTCATCAATTTCTGTGATGTTTTGCGTTTTTCTTATTGGTTAACAGGCATGTAGATTCGTGTAGACACGCCCCTTTTATAAATGAGCCTGTTACAGCTATCTAAAATGGAAAGTTCAACTTTTTTTTGATAATTATTGATCTACTCAGTCCAGAGGTTCATTTAACACTGGTTTCGTTGCGATTGAGTTAAAAACCAGGGACTAGTTTGCAAAAGTAGGTTTTGTTTATATTGATGGTTTTTTAATGAACGGTGTGAGTGACAGCAGTGGGTTTAGTGTCAAACTGTTCAGTATGAGCAGACCTATCATATGATATGTAGATTAAGTGTATTTGTGAAATAGTGTTTAAATGAAGCACATTTACTTTATTTTTAAGCCATTTGGCATGTTTTTAGGACTATTTTTGCTATTATAGCGCCACCTATGGTTTGATCTTCACAAAATTTTGCAAGTTTCTTCTCATTGATATGGCACATGTGTTCACCAATTTCTGTGATGTTGTGAGTTTTCCTTATTGGTTTACAGGCATGTAGGTTCGTGTGGACACGCCCCTTTTGTAAATTAGCCTGTTACAGCTAGCCAAAGTGAAAAGTTCAACTTTTTTTTGATAATTATTGATCTACACAGTCCAGAGATTCCAGCAACACTGGTTTCGTTGCGATTGTGTGAAAAACCAGGGACTAGTTCGCAAAAGTAGGTTTTTCCTTTATTGATGCATATTTAACGAACGGTGTAAGTGACAGCAGTGGTTTTAGTGTCAAACTGTTCGGTATGAGCAGGCCTGTCATATGGTATGTATTTTGTGTGGTTTTGCAAAAGGTTGTGTGATACACAACCCATTACACCTTAAATTTGCGTAAAATCGCCCCCTAGTGGCCGATTTCTTTCAAAATACTTACAGACCTCTAGGTCCATAAGTCGAACATACCCAGCGAGTTTCGTTTCGATCGCTCATCGTTAACCTTGCTAAATGGCTGCACAATTTTAATTGGCTAATGGCAGCCATGTTTTTTGAGATGTGTCATTGTCCTTATAAGATGTCGTGGCAAACTGGTCAAAGACACTGCATGCCAAATTTCAAGCTGATCGGACTAACGGTTGTAAGGTTAGGGTCATTTTATGGTTTTTAAGCTTTATAGCGCCATCATGTGGCCAAAGTCTGCTGTTTTTGCACTGTCACCTCAAATTGAGCTTATACATGTGTGTACCAAGTTTGGTGATGATATCTCATTCCGTTCAAAAGTTATAGCTCCGATTAGCATTTAGCTTTAATTAGCATCGAACAATGTTGTGTACTGTTTCGCGTGAGAATAAAAATGTCAACTTTTTTTTGATAATTATTGATATTCAGTGTCCAGAAAATATTTGAGAGCAGGTTTGGTTTAGATTGAGTGAAAAACCTAGGACTAGTTCGCAAAAGTTGGTTTCGGACAAATCGCGATGTAGCGGGAAAACGGTGCGTCGTAGAGCAAAAATTTCTGCTATACACTTTTGTTCAGGTTAACCCAAGGATTCAAAAAATGTAAAGTTTTTGAGTCTACGACAAACGGTGAACGTATAGCGGCCAAAAATGTCCAAAAAGTGTTTTTTTGGCGCCATAGCGCCACCTATGGTCTGATTTGGCTGATCTTTGGCCAGAACGTAGTGTACCGGGGTACTACGATCTGGCCAAGTTTCAGCTCTCTCGGCCTTACGGTTTGGTCTGGGCAATAGTGACTTCGGCAGAATAATAATAATAATAATAATAATAAAAATCTTAACAAAAACAATAGGGTTTCAGCGCTTCGCGCTTGACCCCCTAATAATAAAAATCTTAACAAAAACAATAGGGTTTCAGCGCTTCGCGCTTGACCCCCTAATAATAAAAATCTTAACAAAAACAATAGGGTTTCAGCGCTTCGCGCTTGACCCCCTAATAATAATAAATAATAATAATAATAATAATAATAATAATAAAAAAAAATACTACTACTACTACTACTAATAATAATAATAATAATACATATTAATAATAATTAAAAAAAAATAATAATAACAATAATAATAATAAAATAATAATAATAATGATGATGATGATGGTGATGATAATAATAATAATAATAATAATAATAATAATAATAATAATAATAATAATAATAATTCCTTAAATTTATATAGCGCTTTTCTGGGCACTCAAAGTGCTTTACACAATGGGGAGAATCTCCTCATCCACCACCAGTGTGCAGCATCCACCTGTATTACGCCAGACCACACACCAGCTAACTGGTGGAGAGGAGACAGAGTGATGACGCCAATTATGATATGGGGAGGGTTAGGAGGCCATGATGGACAAAGGCCAAGAGGGCAAAGTCCAGGATGCTGGGGTTAAACCCCTACTCTTTTCGAAGGACATCCTGGGATTTTTACCGACCACAGAGAGTCGGTTTAACGTCTCATCTGAAAGACGGCGCTCACTGAGCAGTATATAGTTCCCATCAATATACTGGGGCGTTAGGACCCACACAGAACGCAGGTTGATCAACGTCTGCTGGCCTCACTAACACCACTTCCGGCAGCAACATAGCTTTCCCATGTGGTCTCCCATCCAAGTACTGACCAGGCGCAGCCCTGCTTAGCTTCAGTGGGCGACCATGTGAGAGTTGCAGAGATCTAGCTGGCGGAAAGTCATAGATGGTGTCAATGATGCTCAGGAAGATTGGATTGTTGATGTAATCATCATGGTACATGCTCAGAAGCAAGGTAGTATCATTGTACATTTTATATCAAGTCTTCATGTTTCCCTCCTCACCTCTATGATCTCCGTCTGTGCATGTTTGGTCCAGAATGCCTGTGGAGGAGTGGTGCAGCTCACAGCTACAAAACTACTGGGCTTACGATCCAGCGATGGGGTGACCAGCTCACTGCATGCTGTGGGAAGAAGGAGAACAATTCAGTAAGTCAAATGATTATGAGATGAGTGATTTAGCTGTGATTGTACTCCTATGACAAGTCAAATCTACCGTATAAACAAATAACTGTAGGTGGCGAACTGTAATCAACAAGACGTTCCGTCATGGAAAAAGTAATATAACTGTCAGAGAGCACCTGACAAAACCCAGCGCACACAGTACTATGAACATATCTGATTTGACGGCACACAGATAAGCTGCATAAATGTTTATTGCTTATGAGGTAAAAGGGTATGGCTGATGAACTGTTTATTTCCTTCACAAATACAGTAGGCTGTGCACTGCTAGTGTATGAAGCCAAAAAAGGTGGAAGAACATGAGAGGATGGACTCGAGAGGTAAACATCTCGTGAATGAGTGGACACCAGCTTTGGTGGCATAATATTACTGACAGGAGCTTCAGTGTGATCTCTTTATGATTGACGGAAGTGCTGTTACTCACCCAGACTGAACTCAAGCACTGGCTCATCAGGATCCTGGCTGTTTCCTGAACACAACGTAAACACATAAAATTAACCTCATTAAGAAAGCCTTTTACTAGATTATAAGCTAATTATGTTGTGGTATGGACCCACTTTATTTTAATGTACAATTTGTTCTATAAACAAACTATTAATTAAAGTTTAGCTCAAACTACCAATTAGCTGCATATAAATAGTTAGTAAGGTAGTAGTTGGGTTAACGCCCCATTCACACGGGGCTTTAGCGTCAACGCTTGACTGAAGGCGTGTCTGAAGTTGGGGCTGAAGCGATCGTCATAGAAGCGTCAGCCAATGAAATTCAGTCAGCAATAGGCCACTGTCTAGATGGTGTATTTGCATACTCTGGCTGTTTCTCAATTCCAAGAACGCAGAGGCCGGGCGGAATGTGTAAAAAAGTCGTTATCATATGGACAAGTCTAAAAAAAAAGGCTTGTTCCAAAGAGCCGACCCCGCAACCATACGGGACTAAGGCCAAAGAGGAAGAAGAGAGCTGTTCAGAAACGCTGGGTGAAACGCTAGTGTGGACGTGGATTGTTTTGATTCTAAAACGCCGTTTTAAAACTAAAACGTACTAGTGTAAACGGGGCCTAAAATCACAATCAGAAGCAACTGATGACTGCATGCTTCAATGGGGTTACAGTATATACAGCTGTCATATATAAAAACTCTATGTCACAATGTTTTTTAGCAAAATTCAAGATTTTATCACGATTCTTTGTGATTTTGCTTTTACAAGTTGTCCGAGCAGTACAGCCAAACACATTTCATTAGTTTAAAACAAACCATTACAAGGCAACAAAATATATTAAAAAAAGACAGTATATTGAGGCAGAGGCGCCAGAATTGCACCAAATACAATGAGCACTGTAGCAAAATACACCAACATTTCAAAAGCAGACGGTAAAGATATTTTAATGAGCCACAATCAAGAAATGTCATATCACACACCCCTACGTGTCTGCTTAAACATGTTTCAATCAGTCAATTCCAAAGTTCAAATGGTTTAAATGGAGTTCATGTTAACATTTTTTTGTGATGAGGACATACAGTGTGCATTATTAGTGTTATACTGGTCAGCAAGGTAGCCCAGGTACACATTATCTAGTTCACTAGAGTTAAACCAGTCAGAAAAGTAGCCAAGGCACACATAGTCTAGTACACTAGTGCTAAGCCATTCAGCAAGGTATTTTTTATTTGCAAAATTTAACCGTAAAAAATCAAAGGCAAAAAAAGTATGCGCCAGTAGTGTAGTGGTTGGTGCGTCAACACATTCACACAGGTGCTTACGGCAACTCGAATTCAATTCCCGCCTCACAGTCCTATGCCGATCCTTCCACTCTCTCTGCTCCCCATGCTCTCGTGTCAATACTCTATACTGTTCTCTCCATTAAAGGTGAAAACCCCGAAAAATAATTATGATAACTAAATCAGAAGTAAATTATTCCTCACCTGTGAGTGCCAACCCCATCATCTCAGAAGACAAATCAAATGTGTTAGCTCTGTACACAGACCAGGGCCTGTGGCGGGGACTGCGCTCTCTTCCCGCCATCTTGGCTCCAGTCACCAATAGGACTAGCTCTTACAATCCCACTTTGTGTTAAAGGTTTTTCCAGTAATCCAGGTTCTGTTTCAGTCTAAAAGTTCTGAATCTAAAAGGAGACAGAAAAGGGGACAAAAGAAGATGAGTCAGTATTTGCGTCACAAACTGTCTGGAGACTCAAGAATCTGTAGATCCTGAGGCTGTTAACCTGAGACAACCAAACAATAAGACCTGTGTTTGATCTCAAGATGTTGTAGGCATGCATGCAAGTGCATTATTTATACGGTTTCATAGGAGGGCATTTATAATTGAACACACGCAATGACAAAACCGCAATCAGAGAGAGTAAGTGCCAGAGAACTGTCTTATGTTTATAGCTGGATAATTTATGACTGAAAGGAAATGGTTCACAAGCAGGATGTTGTTGGAATATGCTAAAGAGGATTTCCAATGACGTTAAAACCTTAGACCAGGGGTCACCAAACTTGTTCCTGGAGGGCCGGTGTCCTGCAGATTTTAACTCCAACCCTAATCAAACACACCTGAACAAGCTAATCAAGGTATACTTAAAACAACCAGGCAGGTGTGTTAAGGCTAGTTGGAGCTAAACTCTGGAGGGACACCGGTGACCCTTGCCTTAGACATTTAGTTTACACAATTATAGACACAATCATTTGATAAATGAAGGCATATGAGCTGTGAACAAAATTAATAACAAATACCTCAAATAAGAACGATACATTACTGTATTTTTTTATATTTGTTAACACTAGTTAATGGAAATAAAGTTGCTCAGTGTTAGTTCATGTTTACTTTGTGCATTACCTAATGTTATTACACAGCTGTCTGGAATAATTGATGCTGATTGGTCAGTGGTGACATTCGAAGGTATGTTATTCCGAGATAACAACCACTAAGGCCCATACAGGTTCTTTGAATCTCCGTGACTGTCAGTGAACACGTTCAAATGCGTATATTTACATCCACATTCATACAGTATGTATCTGCTTGTCTGTTACGCTGCGTTTTTTCACTGTTTAGTGCAACTTATGACTGAATAATAGGCAAGTTAGTGTATACTCCATTAACTGTTTTTGTTTCTATCAGCTTTGCGGTAAATAAAAAACTATTCAACTATTACAGCTCAGAACAATGTTTTGTGGCAAGTAGCTATGTAATAAGCAGGATAAAGTATAACTAGGACAGTTGTTTTTAGGGAATTAAGTCCTTCAGTGTTATACAATGTCTTTAATTTGTGAATAATTTGTGAATAAAGCACCATTTCCATCCATTGAGTCAAACTTGTCAATTAACTGTCAAACTAAAAATGGAAAGGATAAAACTGAATAAAAAAAAATGGACTTTCCTGCAGTAGGAGAAGGCACCTTGGACACTTTCTTTTACAATAAACTATTTGTTTAACTATTAAGAGAACAATAACAAAATGCAATAAATGTACAGTGTTTCCTCTAGGATTATTTCCAGCTGTGACGGCAGGCCTTATTTACACATATCTACCAACCTGTGGCGTTATTATTTCAATAGCAAATGTCGTGAGCGCAGTATTATAAGTGGAGATTGCATTTATGTAATAGCCTACGAGCATGCGGATTCCTCTGCTCGTGCACAAAACTTCTTGCAGGCCCCCTCAAATATAAGCTACTTCAAGTGCGCGCAGATCTTCTTGTGCGCTATCAAATAAACACTGTTGAAGTGCGATGTAGTGCGTTTATGTAACGTGTTTCCAGCATTTATTAGATTTGCTAGGAATATTTATGAATGTCTTCAATAGACCTGCAGAGCAGCATTAATGCACCCTAAAGTAAAGTGAAACGGCTATACGTCATATTTGCTGCCTCACGCATCACGCACCAGTCAGTCAGCACGTCACATTAAAGTGTTAAACAAATGACGCACATGACTACCACGGTTGCAGAAAAGTTCACACTGTTATAATTAACTTCCCCTTCAATACGTTTTGGTGTGATTATCACCTATTAAAAAAAATGTTTTGAACGAGAAGCTGTAATGTAGCCATGGCAGGATGAATTTTGGCGTGACGCCCCGCCATGGAAGAATAAATGTAGCGGAAACCATGATGTATGGTGGGTTTTGAAGGAGCGAGATCGTTCTTTGGGAGCGTAGATGCTCATGACAGGTCTTTAATGACTGACTTTAGATAAGGGATTTTCGAATGAACAAAACAACATTTCAGATGTTTTACAATGTGGTCGATCCATCGATTTGTCCATTAATGCCATCCCATCACACATTCGCACCCGTTTTATTTAATATTTGATCCGTTAAAACAGAAACAAAAAAAATAAATAAATTCAACAAATCATCACACATAATTTGTTGATGACCATACTAAAATATATTTGTTAAATATGTTTCCATCATAGTTTATGCAATTTTTTTAACGGTGTAAAAAGTTTATCCACTTTAGTAGTGCATATTAGGCTTGGGCAGTATCCAAATTTTGATACCTTCAAACCTTCTCCCTATTGTACGTCAGTATACAGTATTACCGTGAATAATAAATAATAATTACCTAAGACTACATAATTGTTGTGCATGTTATTTTGTTGAGCAAAATAACATGCACAACAATATTAACAACTTTTATTAGCAACAATTTATTAGCAACTTTAGGTTCGAGGTATTTCCATCTCTCACGGTCACCATTTTGTTGCACAATTTGAAAATTGCCTCGTCTGTATTTACCGCCTCTCCTTTCTCATTTAGTTGAAACCTGAAATACTGCCAAACTGCAGAAGTTGTGTTTTTTCGAGACCAGGGGCCTGTTTCAGTAAGGAGGTTTAAATAACTCAGAGTTTAAACTTGAAACTATAAAACCTGCTCCTGACCAGGTTAGGTTCACAGAGTAAGTTACCACAGTAACTGACTCCGAGTTAAAGTTACCTCTCTTTTAGAAACAGGTTTGACTTACCCTGCTTTCTCGAGTTTGACAAACCTGCCATTTTGAAACGGAAAACCCAGAGTTTCTCTCATTTCAGGGTTAAAATACTCTGAGTTTTCACTTAACCTCCTTTCTGAAACAGGCCCCAGGTCACATGTGGCCCGTTTCCACTGAGTGGTACGGTACGGTACAGTTTGGTACGCTTTTATGGTCGTTTCCACTGTCAAAAAGCGTACCGAACTGAACCGTACCACTTTTTTAAACTTTTTCGAAAGGTTACAAAACATGAGCAAGGGTACCAAAAGGTGGAGCTAGACGTGCAGCTGAAAGCTGATTAGTTAAAAAGATACGTCACAAGCTTGTGGAGCTAGACAGAATGAAAACAAAGGAACCGCCATGTTCTGATACACAGCCAAGACATTACATGGAAATTCTATATGCGTATAATAACGAGCCATGGATGACCTGAGCTCAAACAAACCTGTCATGGTCTTGATGAACAGCCACAAAGCCAAGAAGAAAAAAATCTGCCATGTGCTGTTGTTGCTTTACGAGCCCGTCTAAAAGTGCGAGCGGTTTTCGCTTTCTTCCGGGAGCTTGTGATCGCATCTATATTCATATAAAGAACTTGAGCTGATGATAATGACGTGCGCGTGATTATTGAAGTGTCGCCATCATCTGATCCATTTGGATAGAAAAGGACAAACGTGAGAGTGAAGCGCGAAAAAAAAGAAAAGCCCGACCCGTACCGACCCGAACTGTACCAGTCAATGGAAACGAACCATTGGTCCGCGGCTCACCATTTTTCCCCAGCTCTCTCTTTCTCCTCCATGCTGTCCCGTGATGATAACCACACATACACATTTTTAGCCATTAAATAAATTCTATTTAATATTTAACCCTGGTCTCTAAATAGATGCATTGTTAACAGTGCTGAAACTGAAAACGTTGCTTTTTTAAGATTTCGCAAAATACCATATTACCGTATTACTGCCCAAGCCTAGGGCATACGTATACATTTTTTAAAGCTCATTTTCAACATTTCTTCTTGGAATTGCATCATGCCAACTCCATTAAAAGATTTGGTAACACTATGTTAATGGTCCATTTGAGTATTAGTAGACTGTATGCTTAATATCTGTTAATACTGCTCCTTTAACAGACATTTAACTGACTATAAGAAACTTTGCAAGTACATGTCAACTTACACTAACCCTCACCCTAACCCTAACAGTCCACTTATAATATAATGAGAACTAGTTGACATGTAGATGCAATGTAACTTAAATTCAACAAACGGACCATCAATATAAAGTGTACCAAAGATTTTCAATGCTTCAGTTTGTGATCTAATAGCACAGAGTATTACAAAAGTCTGTAGTAGCCGTAGTACAACGCAATCCTGACATAGAGAGCAGAAGGCTGAATGAGAATGCAAATACGCTGCATCAGTGGCGGATGGAGGGTTTTTGGCTGCGGCGAAGGCAAAGCAGCAGGTAGTGGGCAGCAGTCTGGGGCTGAACGGCTAATTCTGACTCAAGCTCTATCATTTACAAAACCAACAACCCTATCCATCTGCCTCTTATAGTCCGGCACATATCACTAGATACAGATCACAACACGTTTATCATAATGTGTTAAGTGAAATCAAAGACAGAAATGGTCATCATCAGAATAGTCATCATATTGCCTGCAGTTAAAGAGCTCCATAATCCATCTCAAGAGATATTGTAATTACCGCACTCTTATTAGCCTTGACATTTCACGGATATTAAACACCAGTCACTGCACCGGTTCATAATTCCCGAGGATTTTTCACAGGCCTCATTCAGGCTTCATGCATGTTTAGGTTGTCTAGAATGCAATTATGGGAAACGCACCAATTTGATACGCATTCCCTCAGATGAAAGTTACTTCGGTAAGAAGTTTGTTGATGTCAATTAAAAGTTGTCTCTCAAAAAATATATTTCTAACATTCTCAAAAATAGGTCAAAAGCCGATAGATCCAGATCCCCGTATAGCAGTTCTAGGCATTACTGATTTCGAGATTGCTAAAAACAGTACTGAACAAAATATAGTTCCATTTGTCTGTCTACTAGCACGAAGATTAATATTATTACACTGGAAACAGAAAGCCGCTCCTACATATACACATCTTATGAGAGATGTAATGAAACATATGGAACTAGAGAAAATCAGATTCTCCCTAAAAAAGAAAGAAGACAAATTCTATAAAATCTGGCAACCTTTCATGGCTTACTTTAAAGACAAAAATTCGACAGGAAATAGTCAAATTGAAGAGGATTAGACCAATTAAGTTTAAAAACAGAAGAGTATTATTATTTTATTTGAACTTTTCTTTACTCTTATTTATTATTTAATATTGTGTTTATTATTTGTTTCCTTTTTGTAATTTCAATTCAAATTTATTTATTTTTATTATTATTTTTTTTGTATTATTATTATTTTTTGTATTAATCGATTATTACTATATTTATATATGGATTAATTGTATATTACATGCTTTATTGCCAATTGTGGTGTGAATGTTTGCTAGTCTAAAGATGTAAGTTGTTGTGTTATAAAATCAAAAAAACAATAAAGTTATTTTAAAAAAAAGTTGTCTCTCAGCCTGAAGATGAATCATTCAAGCATTACAACAGGTCAAACTATTTTTACTTTTCTTTTGGTTAGATGTTTTGACAGGTGATGTTAAAAGGTTATGACTAGGCCCACAAAGGTTACAATAGTTTTGGATTTTTCATTAGTTTTGACTATTTCGTTTTGACTTTTCTGTTTTCAAATTCGGTAAGTTTTAATTTGTTTTTAGAGGCAGATTTACTAGGTTTCATTAGTTTCTATATTTTGAAATTGCTTGGTTTTACTTTAGTTTTTATTAGTTTCAGTATTAGTTAGGGCTGCTCAATTTTGGGAAAAATCCTAATCACGATTATTTTGGTCATAATTGTAATCACAATTATTCCAAACGATTATTAGTTGTAGTCAAAATTATTAGCGCTCCTGAGAATTATTATTATTTTTTTTATAAATATTTCCCTAATTATGTTTAACAGATCAAGGAGTTTTAACAGTATTTCCTCTAATTTTTTTTTCTTCTGGAGAAAGGCTTATTTGTTTTGTTTTGGCTAGAATAAAAGCAGATTTGAATATTTTGAAACCTCTTTTAAGGTCAATATTATAAGCCCCTTTAGGCAATATATATTTTTGATTGTCGGCAGAAGAAACTCCTGTTATACAATGACTTGCCTAATTACCCTAATTAAGCTTTTGAATCACACTTTGAATTTGAATGCTTGTATTTAAAAAATATCTAGTCTAATATTATGTGCTGTCATCATAGCAAAGATAAAACAAATCAGTTATTAGAAATGAGTTATTAAAACTATTGTGTTAAGAAATGTATTGAAAAAAAATCTTCTTTCCATTAAACAGAAATTGGGGAGGAAAAGGGTTGCTAACAGGCCCGGATTGACTAATCAGGAGGACCGGGAAAATTCCCGTTGGGCCGGTCTGTTTTCTGGCAGCGAGGGCCGGTGTCCCTAGCTGCTTGCACTCTCAGCAGTCGCACTTTTTAAAAAAAAAATTTTTATTTATTTGACCATAGCCTCACTATTTTTATTCATTATTTTGCTGCAGCTCCGCACTTTTTATTTATTTTCTCGCAGCCCCGTGAGCAAAATGCAGCCTGCAGGTTAATGATGACATAACTATTGTTCGACCCCAAACAGCGGCACCTTAGTGAATATAAGAATTCGAATAATTAATATTAATGAATATTACACCTGCTCAATGAAAATCAGATGATTCACTACATTAATAAATCTGACATAAATTGATCAGAAACCTAGAAAGGGGAGAAAAAGATTAAGTCATCAATAGACAAATTATTAACAATAGCGCCATTGTGGTCCAGTGGTCAGCACGTTGCGTTACCACATTGCAGGATCCGAGTTCGATCCTTACCTATCTCATTGAATTTATTATTTATTTTTTTGCATTTTTATTGTTAAGACATAAATACTGTTTGGGTTGTTGAACATTTCAACTTCTAAAGCAGCTGTTTTCTTGAAAAATACGTGATTGTGTCATTAGAAACTGAATTCGAAATATTTTAATATAGTCAGTCGTGAACTGAGGTGAGCCGGTCTAAGGCTTGAAACTCCAGGGCTGAAAAGGAGTCCCACTCCGGCCCTGGTTGCTAATATTCAGGAGGGCTAATAATTCTGACTACAACTGCATATATAAAGTTATTTTCCACTCTGCAAAAATAAATAAATACAATAGAATAAAAATATGAAACAAACTGTGCTTTAAGCATCTTCACTGTAAGAAAAACACTTTAGCTACAAAAGTCTTCAGTCAAGAGCAGCAACCCTCATTATTACAAAATGAGGGTTAATATGAATAATCACTAAACACCTATTTGTTTTGACACCTATTTGACCGTTAAGCGCTCACGTTAAGATGACTTTAGATGTCTGCGCTCTCCTCGTCACAGTGTGCGAATGAGACCAAGTGCAGACCGCATGCTTCTGACTGTCTGCGCGCCACACACACATAAGCATGCGGTCTTAAGCACTTTTAAGAGTAACTAGCGAGGAGAACTGGAAAGGGGGCGGTAAATAATGGAATAATCGTTTATCTTGATTAATGATTTTACATAATCGTTAGAAGCCAAAATCGAAATCGAAATTGGATTTTCAATTAATTGCACAGCCCTAGTATTAGTTTTAGTTTTTTTTTCTAAATGAGGATATTTTTTAGGCGCAAGATTCAAAATCAACAGGATAAATATTGTATAATAAAAACTTAACCATGAATTTTTTTAAACTTATTCAGAGAACACAACACTATCATCCACCACAACCATCTACCCATCCTAAAATTTAAATACAACAGCCCACAAGATAGCAGCCTGAAGTACAATATGTGTGCAAGGCTGCTCTGAGGTTAGATCCACAGTAGTAATGGGAAGTTCACATATTTAACGCGAATGTTGGGACTCAACATTATGTTAGTCAACAATAGTAATTTAAGTCAGTTAAAACATCATTATGATCTTAAAAATGTCTTACAGTAAAGTTTTGCAACCCAACTGAAGCATCATTCACTTATTTAAATTCAATTACGATCTTCTCTCATGAAATAAACTTACATTTTTCACCAGATCCTCTCATTTAGGCCCTTGGTTTACCAGCGCTGCAGTTGTTCAAGTTTAGTTCCCTCACAGCAGGCTGCCATGTGTTGTTTGTGTTTGGTTTAATGAATCCCGCATGCGCAGTATTACTGGTTAACCGCTACTCAAATTTAATCTCAGTGTAGTGTTACTGTTCTAATAGGTGTATATTGGATTATTTCGAGTTAGAGGAGGGTATTAGTTAAAGGTATTAGTATTAGCTTGTTAAAAAGTAAGTAGTTTGTGGATAAGTGCTTACTGAAGACGTGAATCGTTTTAAATGATTCAGTTCGATTTGGTGAACTAATTCAACCAGTTCACTTAGAAGATCCGGTTAAAAAGATTCGTTCACGATGCGATACAGAGATAAAACCCATTATTGGGCACAAATGTGTTAAAGTAATAGGTTTAAGCCTCTGGTTTTAATGCTGTCACCGTGCTGCTGTCATGTCCATTTGCTGTTTTTGCCACGCGAGCAACAGTGAGGATGACTGGAGGAGAAACTGCTTGGTCTGGCCAAATGGCAGCAGGAATCCGCTTGTTAAGTGGTGACGTGTTCGTGACGTATGTAATACTGTTTCCGGGTCCAAGCCGCCATTCGTTTGATTGGAACAATCATTCGTTTATGATCACGTTTTATTCCTATCACACATTAAAGTGAATTTTATATAAAATCGTAGTGTTAAAATTTATTACTTTCTGACCATCGGATATTAGGCATGGACATATGTATTGCGATCGTGATTTTTGAACTTATTAAAATGCTTTGTAAACGTTTATTATTACCATTTCATGAGTCTCCCCATTCAGTTTAATAGAGCGATTGGACCCGGAAGCCGCTTCGCGTGACGTCACACTTAACAAGCGGATACAGACTCTGAGGTGCTACGTATCTGGGTCAAACACCAGCAGCGCGATTTACATTTACTTCTAAAAGGCTTACAGCAAGCTTTTGTATTAAAGACAACAAGCTTATGTATTATTACAAAGATGAGGATTTTGCTATAATTTTAATTTCAGTTAGTTTTGTATGTACACAATACAGCTTCAGTTAAATTCTACTTTTAAAAAAATCTTGTTTTTAATTTTATTTCATTTATCAACAATTATTTCAAGTTTTTGTTTTTTCGTTTGTTTTCGTTAACTATAATAACCTTGGTTGTTAGACTGTTTAACTTTTTGTGCTCGTGTTTATATAGGCCTATTATTTTGTGCAACGTTTGTATATTTACAGTTTACAAACCATAATGGCAGTCACGAGCCACTGGCATTGTCATAATGGGGGGGTCGTGGGCTGAAATGTTTATAACCCCTGGCATAAGTCATTTTAATTGCTTCCCAAGTACTTACAAACAGCTTACTAAAAAACATCCAAATAAGCTAGTTAATAGTCAATATGTGTTTGCTGAAGTGAAGTGTTACCATGAATTCATATACAGTACACATGTCCCAGGACTGAATAATTAAATAAGAAAGTTAGATTTTTAGATTTTAAACTGCTCCTTTAAAAGGGATAGTTCACCCAAAAATAATCATTTACTGTCATCATTACCCATCACTTGCTCCTTGTGACCACGGAGAGTGACACATACAACTGAAGGCAAGATCCACAATGCAGGTGTATTCATTGTCAGGCAAGCAATGGTCAATACAGGTTCAAACGGGTATGTGAAGACGGTCCAGAATCGTAATCATTAACAGGCGAAAGGTCAAAAGGCAGGTGGCAGGCAAAGACAAGGATGCTAACAAGGCTAAGGTCAGTACACAGGATAACAAGACTAGGAAACGCGTTGTAGTGCTACTTACAGTAAACAAGGCTTGGCAAAGTGAATAGGTGAGTGTGTAGCTTAAATAGTGTGTGCAATCAGTTTCTGAAAATCCTCAGGTGGTGCAAGTAATCAGTCTAGATGAGGAAGCATGTGTGAGTGTGACCGGAGTGCATGTATGAAAAATGTAGTCCAGAAATGGCGGATTTGTAGTCCATGGTTATTGAGAGTGAAATCCAGTGACCTTATGAAAGACGATCGCTGGTAATCATGACACTCCTAACATATGAGTTTCTTTATTATTGAACACAAAAGAAGATATTTTGAAGCATGCTAGTAGCTGGCACACTTCGTCTTCTAAGGTATTTTTATTTCTCCTATGGGTGACACCAACCTGCACTCTTCAAAATATCATCTATTTTTTGTGAAACACAAGAAAGAAACAGGGGGCGGCATGGTGGCTCAGTGGTTAGCATTGTCACCTCACAGCAAAAAGGTTGTTGGGTAAGTTGTCATTTCTGTGTCGAGTTTGCATATTCTCCTCATGTTCGCGTGGGTTTCCTCCGGGTGTTTTAGTTAGGTGAATTGGATAAACTGAACTGGCCACAGTGTATGAATGCATGTGTGAATGAGAGTGCATGGGAGTTTCCCAGTACTGGGTTGTCGCTGGAAGGCCATCCGCTGCGTAAAACATATGATGAAATCGTTGGAAGTTCATTCAGCTATGGCGACCATGATAAATCAGAGACTAAGCCGAAGGAAATTGATTGAATACATGAAGAAAGAAACTCATTAAGGCAGGGGTGCCCACACTTGGGGTGTCCTGCAAAGTTTAGTTCCAACCCAATCAGACACACCTGGGCTAGCTAATCAAACTCTTGTTAGGCTTTCTAGAAACATCCTTGCAGGTGTGTTGAGGCAAGTTGGAGGTCAAATTGGCAGGACACCGATCCTCCAGGGCCGAGTTCGAACACCACTGTGTTAAGGTTTAAAACCATATGAGGTGAAATAAACAACACATAATTGTTTTAGACTCACAGAATAATTGACATTTATAGCAGAATATAAAGCATATTTTCTGTGAGAAAAATAACTAGTCAGATTCAAGCATGAAAACTGCTTGTTCAATTATCAGGAAGTGGAAGCCAACACTGTCTCAAAAGTGCCATGCACTCAACTCTCTTTGTATAAAAATGACTTGTGAGAGAAGCAGTTTAGGAGAACTAGAGTATCAATTTAGTGGCTTTAATTCCTATTTATTTGTGCGATCTCATTCTTACATTTTAGTATGATTTGATCATCCCTCAATGAGGGGTAGGATAAGGGGTAAGTCTGTCAAGATATCAAATTTTTGTTGTACGATATATTACACAACAGTTTATTGTGATAAACCATATTGTTGTCCTTTTAAAATCAATTTATGCCGCTCATTATATAATGCAAGTATGAACATAATAGCACCATAATGGAAGTACACTCTTTTAAACAACAGATAATATTGTATTCTTGAGAATATTTAGTAGAATTATAGCAACTTTAATAATTCAGCATTGGAATCAGAATGTGAAAACGTACAGTTGAAGTCAGAATTATTAGCCCCCCCTGAATTATTAGTGCCCATCTATTTTTCCCTACTTTCTGTTTAACAGAGATTTCTTTCAGCATATATCTAAACATAATAGTTTTAATAACTCATCTCTAATAACTGATTTATTTTATCTTTGCCATGATGACAGTAAATAATATTTGACTAAATATTCTCTAGATAATATTCTCTATTCTCTTAACATTCTCTCAATATATGAATAGATAATCTCACTTCTGCAGATTTATAGGCCCTCCAGAAACTTGTGTTTAGTGAATGAACGTCACTTCGTGGTTTCATCCTAAAGAGGGAAGAAATCACTTTCCCGAACGCTCGCACTCAATCTGCCCCGTTGGTGGAATGAACTCCCTAACTGCATCAGAACGGCAGAGTCACTCGCTGTCTTCAAGAAACGACTAAAAACTCAACTATTTAGTCTCCACTTCACTTCCTAATCTGCAATTGCCTCTCTGGATATACCACTAACTGTACCCAAAAAAAAAAAAAAATCTTAAATTACTAATGCTTTCCTTCTTAGACTTTACACACCTGAAACTTGCCTACAGCACTTATTCATTGTTGCTCTTATAGTGGTGTAAATTGCTTCCTTGTCCTCATTTGTAAGTCGCTTTGGATAAAAGCATCTGCTAAATGACTAAATGTAAATGTAGATATTTTTCAAGACTCTTCTATACAGCTTAAAGTGACATTTAAAGGCTTAACTAGGTTAATTAGGTTAACTAGGCAGGATAGGGTAATAAGGCAAGTTATTGCATAATGATGGATTGTTCTGTAGACTATCAGAAAAAAAAAATCAGGCTTAAAGGGGCTAATAATTTTGACCTTAAAAGAGTGCTTAAAAAATTAAAAACTGTTTTTATTCCAGCCAAAATAAAATAAATAAGACTTTCTCCAGAAGAAAAAATATTATCAGACTGTGAACATTTCCTTCCGTTAAACATCATTTGGTAAATATATAAAAAAATAATAATAATAAAATGGGGGCTAATAATTCTGACTTCAACTGTACATATCTTGAACAAATACATGCAAAATCTTAACAAAAAATGCAAGACCAAGAACTAGGAAAAAAGTTAAATGTAACAGTCGAGAAAAAATATAGCTTAAAGGGGCTAATAATTTTGTCCTGAAAAGAGTGTTTAAAAAATTAAAAACTGTTTTTATTCCAGCCAAAATAAAATAAATAAGACTTTCTTAAGAAGAAAAAAATATTATCAGACTGTGAACATTTCCTTCCGTTAAACATCATTTGGTAAATATACAAAAAAATAATAATAATAAAATGGGGGCTAATAATTCTGACTTCAACTGTACATATCCTGAACAAATACATGCAAAATCTTAACAAAAAGTGCAAGACCAAGAACTAGGAAAAAAGTCAAATGTAACACAGTCGAGAAAAAATATAGCTTAAAGGGGTATAATTTTGTCCCAAAAACGGTGTTTAAAAATGTCAAAAACTGCTTTTATTCTAGCACAAATAAAATAAAATAGACTTTCTCCAGAAGAAAAAATATTATCAGACATACTGTGAAAATTTCATTGCTCTGTTATACATTGTTTGGAAAATATTTGAAAAAGAAGAAAAAGAAATTGAAAGCGGGCTAATAATTCTGACTTCACCTGTATCATGTCAAAACAAACTTTTATTTTGGATGCGATTAATAGAAATAGGTACTTTTCTCACAGTAAAATAAATTAATTTCCTAGTGAGATCAGGCTGGTGAAACACACCACACAAACTAGCTTGCAAGAGCCTCACCGATAGCCAGACACTTTCTATCAGCCGACCATCAGGTTAGTGCGTCTCAGCGCACACACACACCTTCAGCGCCACTCTAAACTGTCAGCTGTCAGTCGGCAATACACTCCAGCCCCTGTCACAACCACATCCTGACCTTTTGCTTAATCAGGAAGTGTGAGTGACTTTCCTCTCAGCTGAGCCTTCTGGGTCTGCCAGTGAGCGGACACTTTCTGAGCATCAGCAAAGCTGGTTATACACGCTACACACTTGCAAATTCAGGCCTGATAATCAACATCACTGTTACTTGGGTAACTAACTAAGATGTTACATACAACCAGCATGAATGCAGTGCCTAATAAGACACTCAGTAGCCCTATGATATTTTTGTGAATGTAAATCCGAGTTTTTGTTATCAGAAGAGAAGAGTCTTTTGGATTCAATTAAAATGGAAATCTAGAAATATCTGGCAGAAAAAAAAAAATCAATACCAAAGGATCTAAAGTCTTACATAATTACAGCTATTTCAGCGTTTCTGAAACTAAAAGAGGAACAGAGGTGGGAAATATTAGAGGAGGTGGATTCCGAATGTGTTTCATAGAACTCTTTTCTATATCTAAAGATTTACAGATTACAGATTTGAATGAGAATAATCTTAAGAACTACTAACAATTAGACAGCGTTTAAGAGTACTAGAAAGTGTGAGAATACTGAAAATGGTTTATGATGATCTGCATTGCAGTAGAATATAAAACCAATCCATCAAATGTTTTGTAAGAGAATGCATTAAGTAAATAACAGAAGAAATGGCGGTTCTTTTGGTGTGGAGATCTGCAGTGTAAACATACAAGATAAAGGAAATGTGACATCTTTATTCATTTAAAAAAGCTTTTTTATGTTATTCAGACGTGAGGTATTACATTAATCAAAATAATGATAAAGATAAATTTATAAAAGTTACAAAGTATGTTTGGAATAAAAGATGTTATATTAAAATGTCTATTTATCAAATAATATTTATTTAAAACATTTTAATATACAATAAAAATTTGAGATTTGGGATTTTACAAAAATATTAGGAAGCACAACTGTAATAAATCAGCATTGATGCTAGAACATTGAGAATATTAGAAAGATTTCAGATGGATCACTGAAGACCAGCCTAAAGTCTGAACATTTTATTTTGGCAACATAAGAAGCCTGTTTTTCTTCATTAAAACTGTATTTAGGGCTCCGCGAAATTTGAAGAATCTGACTTTCAGCATTTTACAATTTAAATATAATTTCCCCAGACATGCTCAATAATGTTCATGTCTGGTGACTGGGCTGGCCAATCCTGAAACACCTTGATCTTCTTTGCGTTCAGGAACTTTGATGTGGACGCCGAATTATGAGGAGCGCTATCCTGCTAAAGAATTTGTCCTCTCCAGTGGTTTGTAATGTAATGGGCGGCACAAATGTTTTGATTTTGCGATATAAATATCATTTCACCAGATGATTTGAATAGCTCTTTTTGAAAAGATTTAATTCATTCAGACTGGGATGATCAAGGCTTATTCTATGCAGTGCATCAGCATTATTTACACGCAGAAATAAATAAATAAATAAATAGTGCTTTATGGTTTTCTGGGGAGTCTATCAGAATTTAAATAGAGATATTGAACACTCAAATGCAAAATAACACGGTCATCATTATATAAATAATAAAAAAATACATTTTATAATATATTTTGTTTTAATCCAAAGTATATTATCTAATCCAGCGATGTGACTATTGCATATACACACATTGCGATATCGGTGCACAAACAATATATTGTTCAGCCCTAAATGTAGTGGTAATCATGTAATGCACAGGTGTCAAACTCAGTTCCAAAAGGGCCGCAGCTCTGCACAGTTTAGTTCCAACCCTAGTTAAACACAGCTGATCAAACTAATTGAGTCCTTCAGGCTTGTTTGAAACCTACAGGTAAGTGTGTTGGAGCAGGGTTGGAACTAAACTGTGCAGGGCTTCGGCCCTCCAGAAATTGAGTTTGACACCCCTGATGTAATGCAAGTTAGTGGTGACACTTACTTTAGGAGTGGTGCTGCTGTGCAATATGCTGGACTAAATAAATAGTCATATTCAAGTCAAGCCGAGCATTATTGTCATTGCGCTACATGTGTGGACATACAGGGGAACGAAATGTCATGTCTCGCAGAACCACAGGGCTACATCAAAAAACAATTCTAAATATGAACACAACACTGAATGCAAGAGCCACTTTCAATACATGACTAACCTCCCAGAGCGGTAATCTTACTATTAATACATACACTATAAATACCTTAACCATACACATAACCCAAAACAGACTAAACAAGTTCTTTTACATAAGACAGAACAATAATGTGCTATTTATTTAGCATGAGTTGTTTAAAGTTGAAGAAAACAATGATGTGTGTTATATATTTACAGGTAAATATTGTTGATTTTCTCATTATGCCCCATTAGTTACTATGTGGTGTTGGAAAACACACCATTTACGGTAATACTTTCTCATCATTTAGATGACCACAATCTTACACGCCACAACAGGTATGCAGATAGAAGTGTGCATAGCATTCAAGTACAATGTTTACATTTAGCACTTTATTTAGCTTTATTTTGCATTGGGCCTGTAATTATTAGAAATGTTTTAAAAATTACCTCAGTATTTATTAGGAATGCCACGATTCTCAATATAATTTTGAACCGTACGCTATGACCTCCACGGTTCAATGCTCGCTCTTGAATTGTGGTTTTCTCGGTTTTGCGTTGAAATATTTGGTGTGCGTTTTATATCACCTCGAATTGAAAGTGTGTGCCTCTAAATCCAAGAGCTGAGGTAAGGAAACTCCTCCCCGCGAGTAAATATCCAATCACTATGCTGTAAAGTTAGGGGGTGCTTGGCTATCATTCCACACTTTAACATGGTGAGCGGTGGTGAAGTGAGACTGAGGCAACAGTAAAAGGAAGCGCCGGCAAAGTGAGGTATCAGTACAAGAAAGCGCCGGCGTCTTTCAAATCTGCGGTGTGAGGATATTTCGGCTTTGCCGTTAAGTATAATGCCAATAAAAGAAAAAATGTTGAACAAAAAATAACTGTGTGCAAGCATTGTTTTACATGTATAACTATGACTGCACATCTGCAGCGCCATCACCCAGCAATACCACTGTCTGAAGGCAGAATAGCAGAGATAGTAACCTAGACTAGATAGACCTCCAAATAGAAACAATCCCTCGCTGAATCTTTCAAGCAAACATACCCAACTGGTTACAAGAGTCACATAAAAATAACAAAGGCAGTGCGGGTGTTTATTGCTTAAGATTTGCAGCTGTTTTCAAGTGGTGCTCCCTGCAGAGCCATTTGGGCGAGCTGAGATCCAGCGAGGGGGAGCTTGAGCTTGAGCTCCACCTTTTTTGCACTTCTTCTACGAGTGATGTCACTGAGGGTAGGGTTAGGGGTGGGGTTGATGTACGCATTAAAACAGCTTACAGGAGGAGGAGCGATAGCTCATGCTCCCCCTCGCTGGAGCTCAGCTCTCCTCAAATGGCTCTGCAGCGAGCACCCTCTCGCTGTTTTTGGTGATGGGAGATGTGGGCTTTTGTCATTTTATAAAAGAACTTGATCCACGTTACAGACTACAGTCTCGTATTTTTTCAGCACTGAGATAATTAAGATGGTTTATTTATGTTTATTTAAGTACAAATATGTTTATTTGAAATGGCCAATTAATCTTTATTAACTTCACATGTTTGTTTATTTTCAAACTTATGTAAAAATCTTATGTGTTCCCCAGTTAGTACATGGGCTACCAGCAGCTGTGAGATTTCAGTGTTCATTTTTTTATACAATACACTAGGAACTAGTTTTACTTAAAAGCCAAGAAAAGTACACAAAATGAGTACTGCAATATATCGTTTAAATTTTTTTCTCCTTAACCTCTTAAGCAGGTCGCACACCAGAAGCGCCGCGACACGGTGCGCACAAGACAGTTTAAAGTATCGCACACCAGACGCGCACATTCGAATGATATTTAACATGAAACTAATCAGATGGCGCTCTGTGGCGCGGCTGAAAAATTAACTGCGCCCTGAGCCGTGGCCAGGCGCCGCCGACAGCCGCCGACTTGCGGCGCCGGTGTGTGTATCCTGATAGAAACCTATGTTTAGAATTCTAAAATGCATGATGCTGCGTGGCGCTGCGCGGCACGCCGCCAAGCAGCGCTTCTGACGTGCGACCTGCTTTACTGTTCCTATTGCCCATAGAATAAAAAAAAAGCCATGAGAACTGAACCAAACACCGTGTTAAAAAACCGAGGTATGTACTGAGCCGTGGGATAACTGTATTGTTGCATGCCTAGTAAATACATTCTCAAAAAGTTCTAAATAAAATGAGAAATATAATTACATATGAACGAGTAGATCGAGTATATACTTTAAAATGTAAAAACAAGGAACCTTTCAACTTGGTCAATAGATTGTTGAAGTCAAAATCATTCATCTGCCCTGCCTGTGAATTTTTTAACCAAATGCTGATTAACAAAACAAGGAATTTAATAATTCAAGGTTAATAATGCAGGGGTACAATACCTGACAAAAGTCTTGTCGCCTACTGTTTTAGAAACACATAATAACTTGACTTCTTATTGATCGGAAGTGGCTTAAATGTAAGGCAAAAGCGTCTGGATTACACTTATTTTACCAAAATAAAATATGATCATGCCTTGATTTTTAATTATTTAATTAGCAAAGTAAGGTCTGACTTTGCTCAGACAAAAGTTTTGTCACTTAACAGAAATAATGTACAGAATATAATGTCATGCTGTCAAATAATTTATAAGTCATCTAGATTGGCAAAGAAAGCATACTTGCAGGACTCCCAGAGTTCATCAAGATTCTTTGGATTCATCTTCAATGCCTCCTCCTTCATCTTATCCCAGACAAACTCAATAAAGTTTATGTCTGGTGACTGGGCTGGCCAATCCTGGAGCACCTTGACCTTCTTTGCTTTCAGGAACTTTGATCTGGAGGAGTATGAGAAGGAGCTCCATCCTGCTGAAGAGTTTGCCCTTTCCTTTGGTTTGCAATGTAATGGGCAGCACAAATGTCTT